>NC_132914.1:130300662-130460662 GCF_047675955.1 Chlorocebus sabaeus | reverse complement strand
TCGTGGCAGCAGAATACCTGCAGGCAGATGGGGACTGTGCAGGGCCCTCTTGCTCCACGTGTGATGGCTGGCGCCCCCTAAAGGCCGCCTCCTGCACCGCTTAAAGTCAGAGCGCCAGTTATTAAGCACCATCAGTTCTGGAAATTGATGTCCTGGTTCTTGTCTAACTTGGAAGAAAGATTTTTACCAAGAGGCAATACAAAGATGGCAGATCATTCAAAAAAATACAGTGTGAAGAGTTTATTGTAGAAAAATAGGAGTAGGCTGATCATGCAGGAAAGCAGCCTGAGAGTCCTGTGCAGGGAATTTTATTTTGGACTTCTTCACATTCCTGCCTCTGTCTCAAGTCTCCGCCTGTTTTCTTTGCTTTTCCTGCTACTGCCTTAGGTCCCTGACTTGCCCCACTTAGGCTTGTGGGACCTCCTCACTGTTGGATGAGGCACGTGTGTGGTGATCGATTCGAATCCACTCTGGCTCCGGGCTCCTTCCCACCATCCCAGGCAGACTGACAGTGGTCACATTTGGACCTACTGCATCTATCTCTTTTCAATGTGCTTCTCTGCCCTAATCTCTACTTATGGTGCCAGGTTTATTTTAAGAATGTCCCCTTTGTTCTTATCAGCATGTAGCTAGCAATATTGTGATATTATTACTGCAGACTGAATGATGACTGGGGCATCTTAAGAGGATTTCTAGGGTGTTTCTTTCTGCATAGGTGCCTCTTCTCCCTCCTACCCGCAATTGACAAGTGCCCATCCACTCCAGCATTACAGATGCCACTAAATGTGAATTTTTTGTGGTCCCTCCAGGTGAGCCTTCCCAGACTTTCCCTTTTTCAGGAGCTCCCCCTCCTCTTCATGTCTAGCCGTCTATCTGCTCTAACAGAGCCCACTACCCTGTGTCTTTCCCAAAAATAGTGAGGGAACGATTATTGGGAACCATAGGAAATGATATGCATGTAGATGAAAACTTTACAACTTACACAAATAATCACTCAAAATCATCCTTACACTAAAAATGCAAAACTATACAATTTCTAGAAGAAACTATGGAAGAAAAGCTATGAGCCTTTGGGTTTGGTAATGAATTTTAACAAATGACACACAAGGTTGATATACGCAGAAGAAATGACAATGTGGATTTCTTACTATTTACAGTTTATACTCTGGAAAAGACCTTGTTAAGGGAACAAAAAGACAAGCCACATATTGAAAAAAAATTGGCAAAATACAGATCTGAGAATCTGTATTCAAAATATAGACAAAATTCTTGAAACTAAACAATAAGTTAAACATCTCAATTAAAAATGCACACAGTTCTGAACAGACACCTCACCAAAGATGATCTATGGATGGCAAGTAAACACACAAAAAGATGCTCTACATACTACAGAACTGAAAACAACAGTGAGATAGCACGGCTGGTCTATATCTGTTAGAACTGCTAGACTCTAAAAAAATGATAAATTGCTGAAGGAAAAAGAAGAACTCTTTTCATTGCTGGTGGAAGACGGTGTGTAACACCAGAATATGCCACCCCAAAATAAGATGGTAGGAAACCAGAATATGCCACCCCAAAATATATCCCTTTGGCATAAGAATTATTCCAAGCTGATTACTTTGAAAAAATGCTAAAAAAGGAAGTTCTGCAAACAGAGTAGAAGTTACCCTTGTATAAGGAAAATTTACATCTATAAAAGAAATCCCCATTTAAAAGATATCTCTCTCTCTCTCTCTCTCTCTCTCTCTATGACTAAATCACTAAAGAGTCTTACCAACAGAGAATGCATGGAGTTAAGTCTGTATAAGAAAACTTACCCTTGTCTACTGTGCTTTTGCTTGTTACCTCCCCACTACTGCGCCTCAAATCTTCTTTCTTTAAGTTGAAGATAGCATTTACACTTCATTGAAAGCCACCTGCTGGGGATTTACTCATTTTTCCCTGAGTATCTCCCATGTATCCATAAGGTATACATGTTTTTAAACTTGTCTACTTTTTTCTCATTTTAGTCTGTAATTTGTTACAGCGGGTCCCATCTAAGAATTCCGTAAAGGTAGAGAGAAAATTTTTTTTCCTCCCCTATTACAAGTTGGGCAGTTTTTCCCCAAGTTAAACAAGTCTCACCTTACAATCCAAAAATCACATTCATAAGTATTTTGACAGCTACTTTGATATTATTTCCAAACAAAAGCTACCATGCAATTACATACAGGAGCCCTATTCATAACGACCAAAGGAAAAAAAGGAATCAGAAAGTCTTACAACAGATGACTGTGTGGGAACCCACTCAGACATCAAGAGTTGTCATAGGGGCTGGGCACGGTAGCTCATGCCTGTAATCCCAGCACTTTGGGAGGCCGAGGCAGGTGGATCACGAGGTCAGGAGATCGAGACCATCCTGGCTAACATGGTGAAACCTCATCTCTACTAAAAAAAATACAAAAAAAAATTAGCCGGGTGTGGTGGCAAGCACCTGTAGTCCCAGCTACTCGGGAGGCTGAGGCAGGAGAATGGCATAAACTTGGGAGGTGAAACTTGCAGTGAGCCAAGATCTTCCACTGCACTCCAGCCTGGGCAACAGAGCAAGACTCTGTCTCAAAAAAAAAAAAAAAAAGGTTGTTATAAAGATTATTTAAATGAAAACATTTGAGATACCGAAGATAAAGAAAGAAATCTTACCAGAACTTACTTTGTCTAATTAGAGCAGAGCTCCCAGAAAATACAGCTGCCATTAACCCCATCCAAGGAGTTTCTTTCAAATTCAGCTGCCAGGAAGACAGACTACTCATTCCCATTAGCACTGATAAATGAAAATGAAATCCTAAGCTCCCAACTGACTGAACAGACCCACTCCTGGCTGAGGGGATCCCAGAGTGACTTTCAAAACTGAGTTCTCGGATTTACAGAGGGTCCCATCTTAGAATTCTGTAAAGGTAGAGAGAAAATTATTTTTCCTCCCCTATTACAAGTTGGGCAGGATGGGATGACAGGGGTCAGATACACCTCGTTATACCCCCTCCTTTGCTAACCATGATGACGCTTTCTTCCCTAAGGATTTAACGGAAACAAGCCTTTCAAAAGACTCCACCACTGATTTCAACCAACTGCCTGAAGCTGCCTCTCCTCTCTTGCCTGATAAGAGACCACCCATGACGGAGAGGTTCTGGACAGCATACACAGGATGCACAGAGCGAGTTTTCATATCCTCTACTTCATCTTTTAATGTCAGAGGGCTGCAAACTCCACCCTGGGATCATGCTAACACTGCCATTTTTTTGTACATTGGACCCATGAAGGAGCAAGAAACTCAATTGCGCATGCATGCATTTCTCCTTTCAGAAATATGCATCACTCCTCCTAGAGCTTATTAGATATGTGTATTTGGCCACGCCACTCAGTATAAATTACTATTTCTTTTACCTCTCCCTTGAAGTGTCTGTTTCTGACTTCTGGCTGGAGGTTATGCTTCCTAGCCTGTCAGGACCATCCTGCAGGCTGCAACCCTTTATAGGAAATAAATCTCTCACTGGGTGCAGTGGCTCATGCCTGTAATCAAAGCACTTTGGGAAGCTGAGGCGGGTGGATCACCTGAGACCAAGAGATCAAGATCATCCTGGCCAACATGGTGAAACCCCGTCTCTACTAAAAATACAAAAATTAGCTGGGCATGGTGGCGCATGCCTGTAGTCCCAGCTACTAGGGAGGATGAGGCAGGATAATGGCTTGAACCTGGGAGGTGCAGCTTGCAGTGAGCCAAGATCACTCCACTGCACTCCAGCCTTGGCAACAAGAGTGAAACGCTGACTCAAAATAAATAAATAAATAATGAAATCTCTCCTTTCTGAATTTATGAAGCTCATCATTCTTCATTTGACGGCATTAAAAAGTTCCATACTCTCCCACAGAAGCCCTAGAAATCTTCATTTTGTTAACCATTTTGGATGCCTGAGAACTTGTAATCCAATGAGTAGAAATGTTGGTACCCATTTACAACTGTCATCCTGCCAGTTCTCGGGAGTTTGCATAAGTCTAAATCTGCAAGGGTCTCATCCCATAAGGACCCTTGTCTCTTTCTCTGTTGCCTTTGCCCACTGGCTCTGGCAACAGGGGTCTTTCTTTCTTCTTGGCTATCTTTGGATATGGGCGCTCCATCTTCTGTGCCACCTTAGGGAATGCCTTTTGCATGCATGGCTAAGTCATTTAAAAACCTACAGTTTGAGTAACACTTTGAGTGAGTACTCTCTGAAGCTGGGTTGGAATCTCAGGCTTCTTTGTCTGAAAAGTAACTCTTGGGCTAGAAGTTTCTTATCCTAGCTTTCGTTTTGAGGCCTCTCTGTTCTCCTCTTGGGTTGGAAGTAATTCCTGGCTTTTTGTTTCAAGGTGTCTCTGTGATCTTGCTCTTGCTCCTTTCACGGGAACTTCTCAGTTGACTAAATTCTCCCTTCTCAAACCTCTGCTGACTGTGTGTTCCACCAATATGGAACTAATTCTGGCCATCACGAGCATGTCACAGTGCTGCAGAGATTTTGTTTATGGCCAGTTTTGGGGCTAGTTTATGGCCAGATTTGGGGGCTTGTTCCCAACAATTTGGGAAAACAAAGAGTGTGAGAAATGGGTAAAATTTAGATTTTAAAAAATGTTCAGGGCCAGGCATGGTGGCTCATGCCTGTGATCCCAGCACATTGGGAGGCTGAGGCGGGAGGATCAGAACGTCAGGAGTTCGAGAACAGCCTGGCCAACATGGTGAAACCCCGTCTCTACTAAAAATACAAAATTAGCAGGGTGCGGTGGCAGGTGCCTGTAGTCCCAGCTACTCTGGAGGCTGAGGCAGGAGAATCACTTGAAACCAGGAGGCGGAGGTTGCAGTGAGCCAACATCACATCACTACACTCCAGCCTGGACAACAAGAGCAAAACTCCATCTGAAAAAAAAAACTTCATTCACCATAATAGGAAGTCATTAGATAATATCTGAAAACTCATAAATTTAAAAATTGCATAGGGCAGGGCACGGTGACTCACACCTGTAATCCCAGCACTTTGGAAGGTTGAGATAGGCAGATTGCTTGAGTGCAGTAATTCAAGAGCAGCCTGGGCAACATGGTGAAACCCTGTCTCCATTAAAAGAAAAAAATACAAAAAAATTGGCCAGGTATGGTGGCGTGTGACTGTAGTCCCAGCTACTCAGGAGGCTGAGGAGGTAGAATCACCTGAGCCTGGGAGGTGGAGGCTGCAGTGAACCAAGATTGTGTCACTGCACTTCAGTCTGGGAAACCTCAGGGTCTGGAGACTCTGTCGCAAAAAAAAATAAATTAAGTAAGTAAGTAAATATTGTATAGTAAGATGTCGATAGACGACGGACTAGAAAGCTACAGCCCCTTCTTTCCTCACAGAGACACCGAGTTAACAACAATATACCGATCAGAATACCTCTGTGAGAATACTATAAACAGGCTGAGAAATTACAGCACCTAGGCCATTGTAAAACCAAGAAGGGATTTCAGTGAAAAGGGAAGGACAATTCATAGCATTTGGTGTGTCCATCAGTGCTGCTCCCCTATGCCGTACAGTACAGAGCAATCAGGAGAAAATTCTTCACACTCAAGCTCTCCCCTTGGAACAGAAATAAAAGAGCTGATCTTTCACCTAACATTTGGACTCGTGTGGGGCCTGCCCAGGGGGCTGCTTTCTGTTTCACCTGACTCAAAGCACTGATGGGATTAGCGCCGGAATTTTGGAAGCCACTAAAAACAGAGGGAAGAAGCACACTAGAGCCGCAGTTCTGCAGCCAGATGCCAGGAAGAGCAAGGGATCAAAACAGGTTCAAGAAGTTTTAGAACTCCAGCTAGGCGATTGGTGAAGGTCTTCCTCTGCATAAAGCCAGTATGCAAAGACTGTAAGAGGTATTCATTTTTTAGATATTCAAATCTCGGTTAAAAAAAAAAGTTACAAGGCACAAACAAACGGAGAAACAAGGCCCAATAAAAGAACAAGATAAAACTCCAAAACTTGACCTCAGCTGGGCGTGGTGGCTCACGCCTGTAATCCCAGCACTTTGGGAGGCCAAGGTGGGTAAATCTCTTGAGGCCAGGAGTCTGAGGCCAGCCAGGCCAACATGGTGAAACCCTATCTCTACTAAAAATACAAAAGTTAGCTGGGGACTGCATAAAGAAACTGTGGCACGTATACACCATGGAATACTATGGAGCCATGGAAAACAACGAGTTCATGGCCTTTGCAGGCACGTGGATGAGGCTGGAAACCATCATCCTCAGTAAACCAACACAGGAACAGAAAACAAAACACCACACGTTCTCACTCATAAGTGGAAGATGAACAATGAGAACAAATGGACACAGGGAGGGGAACATCACACACCAGGGCCTGTTGTGGGGTTCGGGTCTAGGGGAGGGATAGCATTAGGAGAAATGCCTAATTTAGATGATGGGCTGATGGGTGCAACAAACCACCATGGCACGTGTGTACCTATGTAACAAACCTGCACATTCTGCACATGTATCCCAGAACTTGAAGTATTTTAAAACATACATATAAAAGTCACAGGATGTTTGTGATAGTATCTATTACACTGATGTTGCCGTCACATAGTTGACTATGCGCAGACTCCAAGTGAAATTTCTTGCAGTTGTTAGAGACATGGAAAATCTGTATTTCCAGATAAAAACTCAAAAATTTTAGAAAACCATTCAGGATTTACAGTCTAGAGCTCTGACACTGGAATCTTTTCCAACTTTAAAGTTTAATGATTTACTTAAATCTAAAAATACTATGTTGCAGATATATTTAAGCAGTGTGCCTAGGTAGTATGTTTATATATTAGGATTAAAATAGTCTTCTAAAGTTTACTAATTCTAATATAACCTTTATTGTTTCATGTAGACATATCTTTCCGATTCCCAGGATAATTTAAACAATTCAAAGCAACTATTGACTTAGTTCTAGATTGGGATAGCTATTTATGCATTCAAAGCTTTAGATATGTATTTCAAATTAGAAATGTGTGCTGGTTGTGGAAAGTTGACTTAGAGCCTCAGGCAAGTTTTGTTTTTGTTTTTGTTTTTTTGAGATGGAGTTTCACTCTTGTTGCCCAGGCTGGAGTGCAGTGGCACAATCTCGGCTCACTGCAACCTCCTCCTCTCAAGTTCAAGCGATTCTCCTGCCTCAGCCTCCTGAGTAGCTGGGATTACAAGCATGCACCACCACGCCCAGCTAATTTTGTATTTTTAGTAGAGATGGAGTTTCTCCATGTTGGTCAGGCTGGTCTCAAACTCCCGATCTCAGGTGATCCACCCGCCTCAGCCTCCCAAAGTGCTGGGATTACAGGCATGAGCCACTGTGCCCAGCCAACTCAGGTAAGTCTTTTTTTCCATGTGAACACATTGCTTTTGATTGATGTTATGCCCAGAGCAGACGATTAATAAATACCCTTTGAATTAAATGAGTGATTAACTGTAAATATCACAATACATCTTACTGGGCATAATTAGATATATCTAGTCCTTGCTGTGACCTAAGAAAGGAATTCTTTTCATTAAATGTTTAATGTCTCACCCTGTTCATACAGTGGAGTTACTGATTCAGTTTGATGTGAATTCAGTCTTATAAAAGACCCATCATTATAACCTGCTCTTATGCTTCCTGTAGTATTGGAACTTCCAACTTGTAGGCAAAATAGATATGCTTCATATTCTTAAAAACCACAAGAGGCCAGGCTCAGTGGCTCACACCTGTAATCCTAGCACTTTGGGAGGCCGAGGTGGGCGGATCATGACGTCAGCAGATCGAGACCATCTTGGCTAACACGGTGAAACCCATCTCTACTAAAAATACAAAAAAGCCAGGCGTGGTGGCAGACGCCTGTATTCCCAGCTACTCGGGAGGCTGAGGCAGGAGAATGGTGTGAACCTGGGAGGTGGAGCTTGCAGTGAGCCAGATCGTGCCACTGCACTCCAGCCTGGGCAACAGAGCAAGAATCTGTCTCAAAAAAAAAAAAAACCCACAAGAAATCTCCCTTTATTCATAATAAACATAGAATTAGGTATTCTATTAAACTGAACAACAGAAGTAACTGGGAGTGACCGCATACGCTCCATCACAAATTGCCTGAATGTCTGAAAAGCTCAGTGGGCCATTTCGCTCCACGCTGTGCCACAGGCCAACCACGAGGGCTGTCAGTGACTCACTGTGTGGGTCACCCAAGGCATGTGGTGCTGAGGCTGTCAAAGAGCAAGACGGGGCTGCATCTAAACTCAGGCCTCTGCTAAGTGTCCGAACTCGGGCAAGATGCTAAAGACTTTAGAGACGTTTCCTTTTCTATAGATGGGGTTATAACACTCACCCTGTCAGGTTCTCGTGTGTGTTGACAAGGCCGGCACGTGACACACCAGGGGCAGAGTTGGATGGGAACCGTCTTCCTCAGACAACATGGTCCTCATAAGCATCAACAAAATAAGGAGAACAGGAGAGCAGGGTGTCTCCAGCTGTGTCGGGACTGCAGCAGGGACTCAGCAACAGTCAGTCTCATTCTCTTGTTTCATCCAAATCATACATTTAAAAAAAACGGTGGGGTTATCATGGATGTTTACATTGATTCCTGGGATCAGGCAAATACACCTTTCCTTGTCATTCCTTCAAGAGTTATGTCCACACACAAACTTGCACACAAATGTTCAGAGCTTTACTCAGGATTACCAGAAACTGGAGGCAACCAACATGTCCTTCAGTAGGTGAATGGATAAATAAATTCTGTTACCTACGGACAATGGAATATCATTCAGTGAGAAAATAATGAGCTATCTAATCATGAAAAGGCACACAGGGACCCAAAATGCATACCACTAAGTGAAAGAAGCCAAAAAGGCTACATACTGTATGATTCCAATTACGTGACATTTTGGAAAAGGGAAAATTACATAGATAGTAAAACAATCAATGGTTGACAGGGGTTGCGGAGAGGAAAGGATGGATGGGCAGAGAGCCCCGGCTGCTTAGGGCAGTGAGACCGCTGTGTGCGATTTCACCACAACGGTGGACCCACGACAGTGTGCAGATGCCCACACCCATTGAATTAGGACCACAAAAAGGTATTAATTACATCAACTATGAACTTTCATAATGAAATAAATCATGTTTTTTAAAAGTGGACAGTTTTGTTCAGTTACTGTCTACTTTCTGAAATGGAGACGGTGGAGTATTTCCATGGTTGTGAGGATAAAAATAGCTTAGAGAATGTAATAACTAAAATAGGTGCGTAAACATTGTTAAACTATTTTATTCTCATTAAAAAGCGTTGCTTCAGTATATTTATATTTAAAAATTGAGCAAGGAGTGCAAACACGTTAACATAATTCTCCTCTAGCTCCACTCAGAAGTCAGGACTGCACGGCTCCACTTGCACCTGTGAAACACAACAACCTTTTTCAGCGTCATTGAAATATTTCAGTGGGAGGATTGACTTTAGACTCAACCTGTGTTTTCTCCCCTGGAAAACAAAGGTTTTATGAAACAAACAAAGCCTTTACCGTCCTCAACCGAAACACTCAGACATCTGTGATGTCTGCTGTAAGTGCCACCAGGCTCTCCTCTGAAATCTCGTCATGGGAAAATAGAGACTGTAGATTCTTTTAGAAAGGGGAGAATCAGAACTAATGTCGAAAGGCCACGTCCTCATTCATCAACACCTTCTTTTACAAATTCCACAGGTTTAGTTACTTTGGGATTAATATGGGCCTATTTTAAAGTGCATTTATTAATTTAGCATGAATTGTTCAAAGTCATTCTGGATCCTGAGCCGATACCCAGCAATGCTGGGTGTGCGCCTGTGAGAGTCACCAGCCCTGATGAGCCTCAGGTTATTGTATTTATAAATGAAGGTTAGGCTTGCTCCAATTTTTTTAAAACCATTTTTAATAGTAAAAACTTTTTTTGTTGTTACATAAAAATGTACAAGAAAAACTCAAACATTACCAATGATAATCATTTTATTAATATAAATATTTTTGTGAGCTCAATTTATGACTTAATTATAAAAGAAATAAGCAACATGAGGTGCCATAATAAAATATGGTAACCATACTTTCCTACTTTGTTTATATGTTATTGATAAATCTTGATGTATACAGAAAAGTAGTTTCAAAGGATAATAATTTAAAATAATATCTTGATTTGTAACTTCGGGGACTTTAAAAACATTCCTGCAACTGCTTTTTAAAGGTTCTAGACAGTTTTCTATGTCTTCCAGCTAAATAACTACAAAGAGCTAACTCTTCTCACATTCTGTTTTATAAATATGTAACTCACAAAAGGAACAGACAAAATCATAAAAACACATGCATGAACAAATGGGCCTTGGCTCACATTTAATTGCATCTGCCAATGCACATAGGTTATAGCAGAATTTATGTGTGTAATTTTACGAGTGGATTGTCGTCAAAATAAAAATTGTCTACTATACTCAGTGGTATATTTGCACAAATGGTAAACATATTCATAGACACAGTGGGAGAAATTTATTTCATGACTTACAAGAAGACAGGTTAAGTTGGGACATTTAATTGTTTCATTAATGCTACATTTTATACTGCGCCTGTATGGGCATGGTATTTAAATGTATTATAACAACTTTTAAATGCTCAATGTTACAGATGGAATTAATAGAGAAACTACTAACCAATATTTTCTTTGTGTGTGCTTTGAAGGCACAAGGAAATCATAAAGCAGCCCTTTTCCTTTTTTTTTTTTTTTTTTCTTTTTGAGACGGAGTCTTGCTCTGTCGCCCAGGCTGGAGTGCAGTGGCCGGATCTCAGCTCACTGCAACCTCCGCCTCCCAGGTTTACGCCATTCTCCTGCCTCAGCCTCCCGAGTAGCTGGGACTACAGGCGCCCGCTACCTCACCCAGCTAATTTTTTTGTACTTTTTAGTAGAGATGGGGTTTCACCGTGTTAGCCAGGATGGTCTCGATCTCCTGACCTCGTGATCCGCCCGTCTCGACCTCCCAAAGTGCTGGGATTATAGGCTTGAGCCACCGCGCCCGGCCCTTTTCCCTTCTCCCATCTATTTCCTGAAGGCCAAGCTGTGCTTTTGCAGATTAGGCCTCTCTGTAACACACACACACACACACACACACACACACACACACACACACACACACATATGGCCTTTATGGTTTTAAAGGAGGAAAAGAGAATTTGCCCGGATAACTGTCACCTAGGTATTTTCAGGGGAGATCTAGAATCATCTAAGGGGTTAAGCTGGACTAGCCAATGGAAAAGCAAAATGAAGATACCGGGGAGATGTTCCCAGAATAGTAGCATTCCTAATGGGCTAGGCCCTAGTCACATGCAATTCCCCAGATGTGGTTGGTGTGGCCAAGGTTCCGGCATGTGACAGCTGCCTTCCTGGCACTTCTTGTGCTGTGAGGAGCATCCCCTCCCCAGTGCCGGGGCAGTGGTCCTCTCACCCCCTTCAGAGTAAAGGGCCAGCAGTCGGCAGTCACAGGACAAGTAGTGAGACAGGAAGGTGAGGAGCATGAAGTGCCACCATACCCGCCTCCAGTGTCTGGCACAGAATATGACGAGGAACCTCCGTGAATTGGAATCTTCCATATCTTCACACATGTGAGCTTCTGCTAGATATAATTTGACTTATAAAAAGAAAGAAATATGACCTTCTTGTATCTAAATATTGTAGAAGACTTAATGATTGTAACCTGGATGTTTTAAATTCTGAGATGCTATTAAATCAATATTCATCACAAATGTATTGATAATTTTTTAGAAGAACAGAAGAGATCTCATCATATTTAATGCAGTGTATCAATTGTAAGATGCATACTAATTCCAGGAAAAGTAAAGCATAAAAAAAAATCTGTCTTAGAATGGAAAAATACAGTAAACTATTTTTAACTAGAATTTAAATGCAACATTTTAGGATATGAAGCCATCAACTCATTTTGAAAACTACTGGCTCAGATGACCTCAGCGACAGGAAACCTCTAAAAGATCACGAATCTAATAATGAGATAATTTTCTGTGTCTTTGCCTGAGAGTCTGTCTGAAAGTGGTGCAGTTTTTACAGAAGAGGAATAACGTGTCCCAGACTGAGAGCGCTTCACGGGCCACCATTCTGGGCAGTGCTTCAGTGTGGAGTTTTAGCAGTGAGTATTCAGAAACAGTGGAATAATTTACACTTTTTATAAAAAAGATTATCTTGTCTATTTTCCTTTAAATATGCAGCAGAAGCTTACTATTATACAACTCAATTATGTGGGTTCTCTAATTGCCCACTTATTCTACCTTGATTAACATGTGGTTTATTTCACCTTGATGTTTTTATTTTATTTTATTTTATTTTATTTTATTTTTTTTTTGAGGCAGAGTCTTGCTCTGTCGCCCAGGCTGGAGTGCAGTGGCACTATCTCGGCTCACTGCAAGCTCCGCCTCCTGGGTTCACGCCATTCTCCTGCCTCAGCCTCCCGAGTAGCAGGGACTACAGGCGCCTGCCACCATGCCCGGCTAATTTTTTTGTATTTTTAGTAGAGATGGGGTTTCACCGTGTTAGCCAGGATGGTCTCGATCTCCTGACCTCGTGATCCACCCATCTCGGCCTCCCAAAGTGCTGGGATTACAGGCTTGAGCCACCGCGCCCGGCCCACCTTGATGTTTTTAAAGACAAGCATGTGCTGTGTGAGGGTTAGAACATGAGCCATAAACAAGGAGGCTTGAGATGGCAGTGCCTCCCAAAAAATGCGGTACCCCAGGGCCTGCACAGGGAACAATGCTTTGAACCTTAACACTTCTGAAATGGCTGGACATCTCTGCATGAGCTGTGCTTACCCAGTTGTTCCATTTATTCTTATATTTTACAAGTATTTAGTCAATTCTTGAGCTAGGCCATGTGGTCTACCAAAGGAATAATATATCTGTTGTTATTATTTTATTTTATTTCAATAGTTTTGGGGAACAGGTGGTTTTGGTTAAATGCTAAAGTTCTTTTTTTTTTAATTTTTTTTTTTTTTTTTTTTTTTGAGATGGAGTCTCGCTCTGTCGCCCAGGTTGGAGTGCTGTGGCCGGATCTCAGCTCACTGCAAGCTCCGCCTCCCGGGTTCACACTATTCTCCTGCCTCAGCCTCCCGAGTAGCTGGGACTACAGGCGCCCGCCACGGCGCCCGGCTAGTTTTTTGTATTTTTTTAGTAGAGACGGGGTTTCACCATGCTAGCCAGGATGGTCTCGATCTCCTGACCTTGTGATCCACCCGTCTCGGCCTCCCAAAGTGCTGGGATTACAGGCTTGAGCCACCGCGCCCGGCCTTAAATGCTAAAGTTCTTTATTGATGGTTTCTGAGATTTTGGTCCACCCATAGCCCAAGCAGAGTACAATGTACCCAATGTGTAGGGTTTTATTCCTCACCTCCCTCTCACCTTTCCCCCTAAGTTCCCGAAGCCCACTTATCATTCTTAGGCCTTGGAATCATCATCATAGCTTATGTCCCACTTATAAGTAAGAACATACAGCATGGAGTTTAGGTCAGCATGGGCTCCAGGGGACTGGTGGGACAGGCCAGGACATAAAAGAGGGCCTGGAGCCAAGGTTACCTGGAAGAGGGTGGACCCATTTTGCCAAGCACCCTGACCCTAAAAGCTGTAATCCTTACCCTTAACCCCAACCCTAACCCTAAACCTTAACCCTAACCTTTAACACCTTATCATAACCCCAACCCTAACCATAACCCTAAAACGCTAACACTAAAACCCTAACCCCTAACACTAAACCCTAATCATAACCCTAAACACAACCCCAACCCTAGCCACAATCCCAACCCCAGCCCCAAGCCTAACCTTAACCCTAACCCCTACCCCCAGCCTATCTTACCTTTTACATCTGTCCAGATTCTCCAGTAGAAGCAGGGACCCTTGGTTCCCAGGTGTGCACCACTGCATCTGGCACAGGACTCCATATCAGTCCCCAAATAAGCACCCGGATGCTCACAGGGCAGCCATGCAGTGGAGGCCCAAGGTGTATTCTCACCTCCAGAACCAGGGCCCAGCGCCTGCATCAGGCTGATCAGGGCTGAAGTGAGCTGTGGCACCCAAGGTCTTTGTAAGACCAAGGCCATGTTGTGCCTCCTATCACAGAGCGAGACGCAGCAGCCTTCAAAGTCAGGGGCCCTTCCCTGACGACACTCCAAGCACAAAGTACTGGACTTTCACACAATGAGGCTGCACACATTATTCTGTTTAAATCCCCACCTAGGCCACTGGGAGAAATGGTGATAGAGGGACCCTCATGTTGCTCTGTGGTATACGTGCTCTGGTTCATACGACTGCAAGCCATTTACAAGAAACTCAAGCTGAAATGCTACTTGTTTCCAACTTCTTGTTTGCAGAGGATTTACAATTTACACTCCAAAACAGCCAGCCACAGAGCACACTACTTCTCCTCTGAAGTTGCTCTGAGGGCCTCCACATCAGTCCTAGAACTGGAAGACTGGTGGACAAGAACTGGGATGTTGATGGGGCACTGGATACTTGCTGGACACTAACCTCCTCTCACCTAACCTTACAGACGGCCCAGATCTCACCTGCCCAAATCAGACATTTTAACACACACAGCTCTCAACAGCAGGACTTACAGACACAAAACTCCAAGGTAAAGGATTGTCTCAATTCCTTGCTGTCTCAACGAACTAAAACACTGCCTAGTACAGGTGCACCATCAACCTTGTTCACTAAATAAACCTCTGTATATTTTATTCATCTTTGATTGTGGAAATGATATAATGAACAAAAAGATGTTTTATAAATTGGATTAAAGACCTTTGCGGTGTCTTCACAGGATCCTATCTGGTGGACCCCCAAATCTGCCAACACAGAGAAGTCATTCAGAAACACTGCAGGGCAGAGGCCAGACAAAACCATCTCTCTCAGCCTCAAAGTGGCCTGGCAGTCACAGGAACGGCCATGTGGGGTCTGGCCTGTACGAGGAAGTCAGGCCTTTGGTTTGAGGCACCCTACTGCACCACAAAACCAAGTTCTGCCTAACAAAGGAAAAACAGCCCACTTACTCTCCCTAATATCCCAGGTGGTAATCTAAGAGCAACATCTGCTTGACACCCCTCCTGCTCCGCCCTCCACATCCAAGCTATCACCAAGGCCCTGGCAATCCTACCTCCTAAATGTCTCTCAAATCCACTTCTCTCCCTTCGGAGTCCAGGCCACCAGCGTGACTTCTGCATGTGTGCAGCAGCCTCCTCGCAGGATCGAAAAATGCAAATCTAGTCATAGGCTCTGTGAAAAGAACATCTTGGGGCCCCAAAATTACTAAGCTAAAGGGAAAAGTCAAGCTGGGAACGGCTCAGGGCAAACCTGCCTCCCATTCTATTCCAAATCACCTATCTCCTCGCTAAGATAGGTGCACATCCGATCGCCTCCTTTGGAGAGGCTAACCAGAAACTCAAAACAATGCAACATTTGTCTCTCACCTACCTGTGACCTTGGAAGCCCCCTCCCTGCTTCCAGTTGCCCCCACCTTTCTGGATGGAAGCAAGGTACTTCCGACATGTATTGACTGACGTCTCATGTCTTCCTAAAACCGAGCTGTGCCCCGACCACCTCGGGCACTTGTCGTCAGGATCTCCTGAGGCTGTCACGGGTGCACGTCCTCAACCTCCGCAAAATTAACTTTCTAAATCACCTGAAACCATCTCAGATAGTCAGGGTTCACGGCTCCCTTTCCCGAACCCTCCCAGGAGCCCCTCGTGGGTGCCCAGGTCCTGCATGCTGTTGTGGCCCAGGCTTACCTGGGGAAACTCGACTCTTCCTTACAGCCTCATGAACCTTTCAGTTCCTAAAGCTGTTTAGCCTGTGAGAGGAAAATGAATCTGAGGGCCCAAAAATCACTAATCTAAAGGGAAAAAAGCTGGGAACTGCTTAGGGCAAACCTGCCTCCCCTTCTATTCAAAGTCACCCCTCTGCTCACTGAGATAAGTGCATATCTGATGGCCTCCTTTGGGGAGGCTATTCAGAAACCCAAAAGAATACAAGTTTGTCTCTCACCTACCTGTGACCTGGAAGCCCCCTCCCTGCTTCAAGTTGTCCCGCCTTTCCCGACGGAACCAACGTTCATCTTACATATATTGATGTCTCCTGTCTCCCTAAAATGTATAAAACCAAGCTGTGTCCCGACCACCTTGGGAACATGTCGTCAAGACCTCCTGAGGCTGTGTCCTGGGCGTGCATCCTCAACCTTCGCAAAATAAACTTTCTAAATTGACTGAGACCATCTCAGATATTCGGGGTTCACAAGTCCATGTATGTGGACGTCCCCTGGGATAGTGCCCCTCCTCCACTGAGCTCACTCGCGTCCTCCTTGTGCGTTTTCTTCACAAGAAATTTCACAGCTACTTGGATCACACCTGTCGGCCCTACAGGAACCGCTGTTCTCCACAGGCACATAGGCGGCGTACCTGCTGAGCTGTGGGGAGAGGACCAGGATCCTCGCCTAATTCCCGCTCAGTTAAAAACAAAGGTCGACAAGTGGAGAAATTTGCTAACCATAACCCTAACCCTAACCCCAACCCCAACCCCAAACTTAACCATAACCCAAAGCTAACCAAACCTCCAACCCTAAACCCAACCCCAACCCCAACCCTAACCCTAACCCTAAACCCTAAACCCAACCCCAACCCCAACCCCAACCCTAACCCTAACCCTAAACCCTAACCCCAACCCCAACCCTAACCCTACCCTAACCCTAACCTAACCTTAACCCTAACCCTACCACTACCCCTGACTCTGACCCCAACCCCAACCCCAACACTACCGCAACACTAACCCTAACCACTAACCCTAGCACTAATGTTAGCCCTAAGCTTAACCCTAACCCTAAACCCTAACCCTAAACTCAAAGCCAACCCGAACCCTATCCCTATCCAAAATTCTAACGCTAACCCCTAAACTTTAACCTGTAATTCTTTTTTTGTTTTGTTTTGTTTTGTTTTTGAGGCACAGTCTTGCTCCTTCTCCCAGGCTGAAGTGCAGTGGCGCAATGTCGGGTCACTTCACACTTCACCTCCCGGGTTTTATGCCATCATCCCAGCTCAGGCTCCCGAGTAGCTGGGACTATAGGCATGCATCCCCTACGCCCAGCTAATTTTTTTGTATTTTTAGTGGAGACGGGGTTTCACCATGTTAGCCAGGATGGTCTTGATCTCTGAACCTCGTGATCCAACCACCTTGGCCTCCCAAAGTGCTGGGATTACAGGCGTGAGCCACCACACCTGGCCTAACCTGTAATTCTTAACCATAACACCTAACTCCTAAACCATAACCTCTAATTCTTCTCTGTAACACCTAACCCTTAACCAATGCCTAATCCCTAAATTCTCACTCTAACACTAACCCTTTTTAGAAATTGTGATTATAGAAACATGTACATTTTTAAGGATCAGTTGTTTCGACGAATATCTACTTCCATAGAGAAAAGACAGATTTAAAAATCTTTATCATTCTGTCCTTTCACGATGTACTTTTATTTTCGTTGGCTTTTACCTCTAAACCACTGTTCACAGGAAATATTCTGGTAACTTAAAATGCTTTGGTTTAATCAAACCACCCCTGTACCATTTCTGTGACTGCAGACCCATGACTTACCTCAGGTGGGCATTTTGTCATGTGGCAGTGATGGCAGTGTCATGGGAGCATTTGATGACCTGGCACATATGCTCCAAAAATACTTCTGAACTTTCCAACATCACTCCCCATCCTGTACCTGACTTACGAGGGAAAGAAGCAACTATTGCTTCTTTGAAGCTTCAGGTAAAGGAAAACTCAATAATATACATTGTTTTATCCAAAATTTTGATATTCTGTTCATCATAGATTCTTTAACATATATTTTGGTTTTTTAAAAACACTGCATTGGTCGGGCGATGTGGCTCACGCCTGTAATCCCAGCACTTTGGGAGGCCGAGGCGGGCGGATCACAAGGTCAGGAGATCAAGACCATCCTGGCTAACACGGTGAAACCCCGTCTCTACTAAAAAATACAAAAAATTAGCCAGGCATGGTGGCGGGTGCCTGTAGTCCCAGTTACTTAGGAGGCTGAGGCAGGAGAATGGCGTGAACCCAGGAGGCGGAGCTTGCAGTGAGCCAAGATCGAGCCATTGCACTCCAGCCTGGATGACAGAGCAAGACTCCATCTCAAAAAAATAAAATAAAATAAAAACACTGCATTGCAATATTATTTATCTTGATTACTGAGTTTTTTGATACTCCACTTGCTTTCATCCCATTCTCAGCCTTATTTGGAAGAAAAATCATCTGGGACACCTGGGTGGTGCTTATAGATCCACAATCCAGGGGGTGTCATGTTCCCCACCTGCTGGGTTATTATGCTGAGGGGTGAGATTACAACTCAGGTGATTGGAGCAGCCTTGACCATGACCCAGAGGAAAGAACTGCAGGGCTGCAGCCTGCCCCTTCTGAGCTTGTGAAAGAACAGCTTCTGGCCCTCTGAGCAGGGCTGTCACACCGAAGAAGGGGTCATTCCTAATCCTCTCTGGGTCATATGTTGGGGGGTGCTTTAAATAGATGATCCTGTTTTCCTATTCTCTGGCCCTGTCCACATCTGCTTTATAAGTGCTCAAATTCCAAGAAGAAAGGAAGGGCTGATGAATCACTCTCCGAAGCCCTAGGCTCCCTCTGTCCTACAAATTTCTACCCAGGACACCAGACACTCCCTCTCTTTTCCTGCCCGCATATCTCCCTTGGTGTTCCCCAGAAGACTGGCTCTCTATAATTCTGTGAGCCCACATAAGGGGCCTGAAGACTGATCCCCAACAGCTATGAGCCCCCTAATTAGCAGGCAGACATTGGACAGTTCTCCTAAGAGGCACTCAACCCAGGGCCATCCAGCAACTTCAAGATACGGATAGGGCAGGGCTCCCTCAGGGGAGCACCGGTGATGGTGGGCATTCCTGGGACAGAAGACAGCAGCTCAGGATGAAACAGAGGTTCTTACGAGGTTGACCTAAATCATCTTCCAGCCTTTTGTGGTTCAGCTAATTATGATGGAAGAAATGCAGGAATTCCCAGGAAATTTGTTAAAAAGACACATAATGATAGAAAACTTACCAGATTTTGAATGTGCTAAAGATAGTGTATATAGAAAACAAAATGATGACAAAAATAGCACTTATTGAATATTGACTCTAATTACCTCAGTCCCACCAAGGAAGAGGCCTTATTGTTATCCCCATTATGCCAAAGAGGAGAAAAGGTACAGAGAGGATCAGTAACTTGCTCAAGGTCACACAGCTATTAAGTAACTAAACTGACGGTCTACCCCAGGAAGCATGGGTCCAGGAAGGAAGAGAAAATCTAGAAATAGTGGGTAAGTATGCCTTAGAATGTATGATGTGTTACCAATTGTATTTCACATTAGAGAGCATGGAGGGAAAGGGGAGACAGTGTATATTTACAATAGGCACTGGTAACTCAAATTTTTGCACTACCCTTTATTAAAAGTAATGCTTAAAAAGGGTTCATCGGCCGGGTGCAGTGGCTCATGCCTGTAATCCCGGCCTTGAGAGGCCGAGGTGGATGGATCACGAGGTCAGGAGATCGAGACCATCTTGGCTAACATGGTGAAACCCCATCTCTACTAAAAATACAAAAAGTTAGCCAGGTGTGGTGGCGGGCACCTGTAGTCCCAGCTACTCAGGAGGCTGAGGCAGGAGAATGGTGTGAAACCGGGAGGCGGAGCTTGCAGTGAGCCAAGATCATGCCACTGCACTCCAGCCTCAGCAACAGAGACTGAGATTCCATGTCAAAAAAATAAATAAATAAATTTAAAAGATAAATAAATAAATAAACAAATAAATAAGGGTTCATTCTCGGCCAGGCCCAGTGACTCACGCCTGTAATCCCAGCACTTTGGGAGGCTGAGGCAGGCAGATCACGTGATGTTGGGAGTTCAAGACCAGCCTGGCCAACAAGGTGAAACCCCATCTCTACTAAAAATACAAAAACAAGCTGGACATGGTGGTGCGCACCTGCAATCCCAGCTACTCGGGAGGCTGAGGCTGGAGAATCACTTAAACCTGGGACGCAGAGGTTGCAGTGAGCAGAGATCGTGCCACTGTACTCCAGCCTGGGTGCAGAGCAAGACTCCGTCTCAAAAAATAATAAAATAAATTAAAAAGAAGATAGACTTTCGAGTCTGACAATTAAGAGGCCAGCCTGGGCAACACAGCAAGGTCATGTGCCTAAAAAAATAAAACTACATTAAAAATGTGTTGAATTCATTTAAATCGAACAATGTAGATACTTCGACATTTTTGGCCCCATTGTTTTACATTCGTTGGTGCTTAACGGTAGTGAGCAATCGGGACTATTGCTCTCCTCTGTTCTGCACCTGAGACAGCTGCAGTCTGTTCTCCACCTCCTCAGGGGTCTCCAGTCCCAAGAGACTCGGTCAGTCAATGCTGCTTCTCCACAACCTTGTTGTCCTGTTCTTTCCACTCCTTAAAACGAACTTTAAAAATAGAAAACCATAGAAGTATTTTATAAAAATTAGAAAATGTGGATAAGCAAAAAGAAGAAAATTAAAATGCCTAAAGAAGTTACTGAAACAAAGTGGTAATTGAATCACCCCAGAGGCACCAGGGTTTAGGATGTGGCATCATTTTATCTCCGCTTTCCACGTGGACTCCTACATCTGTCTTAGAACACAGCATTCTGCTGCACAATGTATCACGATCATCAGCTGGGCCCAAGCGACCTCAGCATCGCTACTAATAACCTTCCAGGAACCCATCCCCTGTCTGAACCTGGTTTATTTCTCAAATCTTCCGCCAGAGACTTGGATTGTTTTCACATCTTCACTGGAACAAACACTGAAATGTTTATCCTGCGTGTCTTATGCATTTACTGACTTTTTTCCTTCCAGTTAGACCTTGACTACCTTTGAAAACCAACTCAAGGCCCGGCACAGTGGCACGCACCTGTGGTTTGGGAGGCTGAGGCGGGAGGATCACTTGACCCCAAGAGGTTGAGGCTAAAGTGAGCTCTGATTGCACCGCCGTACTCCAGCCTGGGCCACACAGCGAGACCCAGCCTCTAAACAAACAACTCAAGGTCTTTGGTCTTGCATTGCCGGGTACCTTCCGAACTTACTGTATAAAACATCAACACCCCCCCCAAAAAAAACACAAAAAACAAAAAAACCCACAAACCCACACACACACAAAAACTATACACTCCACAACGGCAGAGGCTGGACTGTGCCCGTGCCAGGACTTGGGGTGTTCAGTCATCTCCCAGCCATCTTTTGACCAGGTCTGCGAGGATCCCACCCCCGCCCCCGGATCGCCCAGTTGTGCCCGGAGCGCCGGGGGTCACGGAGGTCAGCCGTGGTCAGGCTGCTCTAGGCTTCCCCTGAGGGAACCGCCCGCAGGGCCCACCTGGGTGGAGCCCCGCCGAGGCTGAGGTCGGAACTCCGCCTGGACCCGGGCGCGTCCCCTGGGGGTCTGTTCCAGCGGCGCCCCCTCCCCCGCGCTGGGAAAGCGCTGCGCCCCACTGAGCCGCGACCCCAGCTTGACTCGGCTGCGCCTGCGCCGGCGCCAGCACCAGGGCGGGCAGCGCAGGGTCACCCGTGGGTCACGACTCCCTCGGCTCCGCGGCAGGGCGGGGGTCACGGCGCCCTCCCCCACCCACCCACCCCGCACCCCGCGATCCGCAGGCGTGCTCCTTCCAGCGCTCGAGAACGCAAAGCTCCAGGCCTTTCTGACCCCGCACTGCGCACCCCGGAAACCCCAGGTCCCCCGGGACGCCCGGGACTCCTCGGACCCGCAGATGCCACGTACACCGGATCCCCCACAGACCCCTGAGCTCCCCCGGGTTCCGCGGTTGCCCGGGAGGCTGAGGGGCGCGGGTCCCCGGGGCGGCTTGTGGGCGGGGCCTCGCGGGGATTGGCCGCGGCCTGGATACTTTGTAGCACCCGCACCTTCTGCGCTGCCCCGCGCCTCCTCGCCAGCCCCGGGTGCGCGCCAAGCACGTGCGCCAGGGCTGAAGCGGTCCCGGAGGGTGAGGGGCGCTTGGGCAGGGGAGGGTCCGGGAGGGTGAGGGACGCGCGGGCAGAGGGGTCCTGGAGGGTGAGGGGCACGAGGGCAGGAGTCCCTGAGGGTAAGGGGGCCCCCGGAGGGTGAGGGGGGCGCGGGGGCCGGGGTGAGGCTGAGGGCGGAGCCTCCCGGGCTGCAGCCCCAGGCAGCAGTTTCGGCCTCAGGGAGCAGCGCGCCAGAAAGGTAGGAAGGCGGGGGCCATGGAGGGGGGGTCCCGCCACAGTCGGGAAGCCACGCAGAGCCACCTCCCGCGACCCTTCCCCTCCATTAAGCCGGAGCCGGGTGCCCCTCAGGGCACCGGGCGGACAGGCCAAGGTACCCCACGGGAACCTTTTTCCTTCCTGAAATGGCAGGAACCCCGCCCCTCCCAGAGCCGGTGGGGGTTGGCGCTGCAGGAAACCCAGGCCTGGGAGCCTCCTCTGCCCTCCAAGGCCTCTGCAGCCTCTGTTCCCCCAAGGGACCCCGGGTCCAGGGTCTCCTGCCCACTGTGGCAGCTGGAAACGCAGAGCCCTGACTCGGGACCTGGGTGAGATGGCGCTAGAGCCCAGGAAGGGTGGAGTAGACGAGGTCGTGTCCCTCGACCTCGGCGGGGCACGGGAGATGATGCAGGCAGAAAGAACCCCTCGCCAGGGAGCGCACAGCCTAGCTGGTTCTTTGAGGCTGTGAGGGTTTACAAACTTTTTGGAATAACAATGTATTCCGCAGAAGTAAGATCGATTGGGAAAGGTTTTATGTTGGGAAAAGCAGTCACTGGCAGCTGCCTAAATGTCCTCAGGTGAGGCCCGGTTAGAACAAGTGAAGGTCCCTCCTGTGTGGATGCAGGACCAAGCGTGTGATTGCGAAGTGTGTCTTTGACACTTTGGATTAAGTATTGGCATAAGCAGTTTCTGCTGTTAAAACAAGTGCATGTATGTGGATTCAGATGGAAGGCCTTGGCATCTACTGGTGACCCCTGCACACAAGGTCCCTACCCTACTGAGCCCAGAGAAGGAGTGAGATGAAACATAATCACGACGTGTATGACAGCGTGGAGGAAAGGAAGGGCAAGCAGAGCTGAGAGGAACAGGGTGGGCTGTGGACCAGGGTGCCAGGTGGAAGGTTCAGAGAAGTGGAGGAGCTGTTGCAGACAGTACCCAGCCCAGTGCTTGGTGCACAGGCGTGTTTGTTAAGGACTAAAGTATTTTGGGGATTAGAAGGAAATTCTAGAGGATGTCTGCTATGGTGGTGCCCTCTCTCGGAATGTGTGAGGTCTTATTCCTACTCTACAAGTGTCCATGGCTCACTAGCCGTGGCATCACCTGCTTTGCAGAGTGCGTTGGGCGATTGACGGAAAGGACGTGGTCAGTGTTGGCCATTCCTGTGACTGTTCTCTGTGTTGGCAGAGTGGCCACGACCCAGCACAGGATGCAGAGCTTCCTGACTCTGCTGAAGGAGCATGAGGACACCCGCGCACCCCCAGCAGAGCTGGTAACCCTTGCTGGCAGACTGTGCCGGGATTTCCAGGATGACCTTGCCCAAGTGCAGCCTTTGGTCGCAGCCATTCTGGACAGCCCGCTCCGCCTGCACCTGCTGGACAATGCAGATGTGGCCCTGGTGTGTGCTCGTGTCCTGGACCAGCAGGAGCAGCAGCAGGCAGCTTGCCGGCTCCTGGAGGTAGGCCTGGGCTACAGGCGTGGGGTACAGAGAGAACTAGCAACTTCTCCAGGCAGCCTCCACCCATGCCAGGCACTGCAGCAATACCCGGGAGTTAGTAGGAACCGGTTGGCTGAAGGTCCAACCCCAGGCCTTGGAAAAACGTGGGAGTCGGATTTTATGTAAGCTTAGTCCACTCTCACGTTACTGAACTCTAACTAGTTTGGTAATCTGAGTTAAAACTACTCATTCGTCAAATCCCTATTGAGTGGTGATCTGTGACAGGCATGATGCCAACAAAGTGAGTGAATAAAACGCAGTCCTGCCTTTGGAGAGCCAACATCTTAGCAAGGCATTCAGACAGACCCCCTCTCATTTCCTGGCTGCAAGTCTGCAATGGAGAACTCTGAAAAACAAAAGTATCTTTGTCACTCACCTGCTGGTACCTTCAACCTCAACGCATTAGGCATTGAACCTGACCTGTGCTGATCTGAAGCTATTTACAGTGTTTATTATTCCAACTAATGTGGCCACTGAACGTTTTGTGTGCTTGATGACAGGACACTGCCTCAGGTGGTGCTGAGTGGTGCATGTCATGTGCCAGATGCCTGTGTTACTTGCTGAAGTCTGAAAAATTCTGAATTGCAGAAAACGTGTGGCCCAAAGGGTTTCCAAAAAGGAATTTGAATGCCTATTTTTCCTTTCTTTGACCCTGTAATACAGTCCATGCATAATTCATTGTGAGTTTACCTTCAAGATACTCAGTTCCTTCCAACCCCACCCCCCGCTCCACCAAGCTAGTGTGGTGTCCTCCTGTTCCTCCACCTGTTCACACAGCAGCCAGAGGGAGTTTTTACAATGCAGATGGTGTCATGGTGTGCCCCTGAGCAGTGGCTCCCAGAGCCGGGGCCTGAGCCTGCTGCCGTCCTCTCACCTCTGGCTCTTCCCAGCCTCCTCTGCAGTGGCCATCCAGTCTCCTTGCCATTCCAACTCCCGAGATATTTCCCTGTCCTAAGGCCTTTGCAGGTGTCTTTCCCTCTGTTAGAGGCTGGCGCCTGGCTCTCCGTGTGGCTGGTGCCTTCCTACCCTTCTGGTTTCTACTTTAAATGTCAGCCCATGGAGGTGGTGTCTCCCTCACGCTCCAGTATTGCCCCCTCATTATCCCTTTTCTGTCCCTTCCTGTGTTTGTAACTAGAAGGTAGTTTGTCGGCCGGGCGTGGTGGCTCACGCCTGTAATCCCAGCACTTTGGGAGGCCGAGACGGGTGGATCACGAGGTCAGGAGATCGAGACTATCCTGGCTAACACGGTGAAACCCCGTCTCTACTAAAAAATACAAAAAACTAGCTGGGCGAGGTGGCGGGCGCCTGTAGTCCCAGCTACTTGGGAGGCTGAGGCAGGAGAATGGCGTGAACCCGGGAGGCGGAGGTTGCAGTGAGCTGAGATCCGGCCACTGCACTCCAGCCTGGGCGACAGAGCGAGACTCCGTCTCAAAAAAAAAAAAAAGAAGGTGGTTTGTCACTGTGCCTTCCATCTGCCTCCCTTACTGCACTGAAGGCCCACAAGGCAGGGCCGCCACAGCCTTTCTCACTGCAAGATTGGCTAACACACAGCATGACACCTAGAACCTAGCAGGGCTCAAGGTCTTTCAAATCTGTCAAAATAAATGAAGTAAACAAATGAGGGAGTGCAGAGTTAGAGTTGTAACAACTGCGGTGAAGGCAACTGCTGGCGTCAGTGATGAAAACCCCCTGGAGAGGAATTAGAAGCTCAGTCAGGGTGACCCATGAGTACGTCTGAGGAGGTGACTTGTGGCTGAGACCTGGGAGGCATGAAGGGACCACCACGTCAAGAACGGGCAGCAACCCCAGCCTGTGCAGGGTGTTCCTGCCCAGTCCTGCCCCCAAGTCAGGGCAGGGGGAGGTTCCCATGCAGGTTCCCTGAAGGCTGCGTGCCGAGAGGAGACGGGGGCACAAAGCCATCGGCTCTGAGGGGTCACTGCTGAGCAAGACTGGGCCTCTCTAATGCCTCAGAGAGAAAGCTGAATGATTCTCAGCACCTCCCTTGCCAGGATGGTCCAGGCAACACTGTAGTTAAAGGCCAGTGTGGGGCCACAGGGATCACTCCTGTGGCAGATGATTGGAATTGAGGAAATTATGGGAGCCACACAGGAATCACGGGAGACCAGCACCAGGCATCCTCCATCATCAGCAAAGTCTGGTTAAGTGGACGGGACCCCTTCATCCCCCTCACCTTAGAATGTGCCAAGTACCCGAGGGGCCAGTACTACTGCTGGGAGACAGAGGTCTTTCACATAAGACTTGAATCACACATCAGGCCCTCAAATCACACCATGTGGTTATAACCACTGCTCCACCTCTCCTTTGCTGTTGGCCAAAAGGGAATTATTGCACTTTCCCCTTGCCATATGTGCCTTACCTTTGAGGTACAGCTGGGAGCTGTGCTCATCTTGTGTTTTGGGGAGGGTTGAAGCTTTAAAGGCAGACTGATGTGAGTGCATCTGCCCAAAGTCTGTGAGGTGACCTGGCAGGCCTAGGGTCATACCGCTGAGCCTGCTGAGAATGGAGCGGGGGCCGTCTGACTCACGCCTGCATTGCGTGGCCACACTGGCACTTTGCAAAATCAGTGGATTTGAACCCAGAACCCTGCTCTTCCCATCACTGCCTTCCCCAAGGCTGAGTCGGTTTGGGATGGCAGACGCAGGTCCCAACAGTGTTCCAGGATGGGCAGGTGGCCAGGGCTCAGTACACTCTTCTTGGCAGGGGTGCCAGGTGCCAGGAGGCAGCCAGGAGCTGGTGCAGCTCTGGAACGACATCCACTACCATCTGGTCATGAGGAGGCTGGGCGTGGCTGCGCTCACCCCGGTGCAGAAGTTCCGCTGCAGGAAGAGGTAACCCAGAAGCCTTTACTTGTGCATATTTCGTGGGGATCCCGAGGGATTAGATGGACCGTGCAAACCCCAGAGGGGCTGAAGCAAAGTAGAGGTGAGGAGATGCGGACGGGAAGTGTCCGCCAGAGCAGTAAGAGTCACAGTGTAGTCAGCATAACATGGCTTCAGTGTGGGTCACACCTGTGCTGGACGCTGGTCACCGAGCTGCTCTCTCCACCAGCCGCTTCAGTCCGCTGCTGGCTGGAAATGGATGGCTGACCACAGGGCGACTGAGGCTAAGGCCAGGAGGTGGGCTGGAAATGGATGGCTGACCGCAGGGCAACTGAGGCTAAGGCCAGGAGGTGGGCATCCTGATCATCTCCGCCCAGCATCCACCCAGGGACTGGCCAGAAAGGGGGCCCTCGGGCCAGGAACAGTGGAGGTGGAAGGCAAGTGGGAGCAGCACAGCGTGTGTCCCCAGGTCATCTAATCCCCACATCTGGGCTCTGGGTGGCCACTGAGGGGCTGGAAGGCCTTTCAAGGAAGTGAGAGCGAGAATGTTGCCAGTGTTAGCACGAGTTACACGCCAGGTGCTCAGAACAGTACCAGGCACATGATAGGCACTAAATAAGTGGTAGTCCTTGTCATCGCCACCATTATCAGCACTAAATCTATGTTACTACTAGTAATTATTATCATCACCATCATCACCACTTATGGATGAGGAAACGGAGGCACAGAAAGGGTAACCTGAGGTTCCACACAAGAGAGAGGTGCAAAGCCAGGACTGTAGCCCAGACACTGAGAAACTGGAGCCTTTAAAAAAAATTCAGACAGGGTCTTGCTCCATTGCCCAGACGAGCATGCAGTGGCACCGTCACGACTCACTGCAGCCTCAACTTCCCGGGCTCAAGCGATCCTCCCACCTCAGCCCCCCAAGTAGCTGTGACCACCATGACCGGCTAAGTTTTAATTTTTTGTGGAGACAGGGTCTTGCTGTATTTCCCAGGCTGGTCTCAAACTCCTGGTAGCCTTTACTCTTCATCTCAGGTGCTCTCCACTGGTCAGGAAAGGGCTGTAGATCTTGCTGTGAACTCCTGACAGCCCAAGTCATGAAAGATTCCTGAGCCACGGGGCTTGGTCGGTAAGAATACCGGTCGCTGGAGGAAAAAGACGTGGGTACCTTTTTGGCCCAGAGAATGTTCTTGTGTGGTACCCATCAAACAGAGTGACGGAGTAAGACAAGTCGTCAGAAGCCCTGCAGTAAATCAGCTGTGGGGTCTTCAGGGGATGTGACTGTAGCCCTCCATGGGCATGCTGGCAGCCCGCCAGAGTGCAGTGGTGTCATTTTGTCATCTTGTCGACATGTTTGTTAAGTGTCCCCTGCCTGCTGGGTTCGGGAGGTGCTGGGGATGAAGGCCAGGCTCTGCCCCCATGGAACTGACATTGGGATGTGGACAATGGCCGACAGACGAGGAAATAGAGTAGATCACATAATTCCGAGGGTGAGAAGTGCTATGCAGAGAATAGTTCAGAAGAGGGCTGTGCGAGGTTGGCTGCTTTAGATGGGGTGGTCAGTGCAGGCTGGTCCTAGTCTTGGAGGAGAGTCTTGAGTGTGGTGACGTGCCAGCCATGTGAGCAGAAGTTTCCAGGAAGGGGCAGCACATTCAAAGACTTGGGGTCAGAGAAGCTTGGTGTTCAGGGGCAGATGGGAAATATTTCGGGGTGTCTGTGTTCACAGCCCTTGAAAAATGTGAAAGCAATTCTTAGCCTGTGACTGTAGAAGCAGGTGGTGGATTGATTCACCCACCCGCCTTACAGGCTGATGAGCAGCAGGACATTGGGCCTGCAGCCATGGCAGCTGCTGGTTTGGGTTATGACCATGCTGATGGTCCCCGGGGGGTGTCAGGAAGGGATGGCATCTGAGTCACACCAGGTGCAGATACAGGGATCAGGAGCAGATGCTGGAGCTTCTAAGAGGTTCCAGGCATGGCCCAGGGCTGGGAAAGCGGCTGGGAAAGTGGACAGGGTTGGGTTAGGGTTAGATTTTGGAGGTGGAGCTGGGGGTGGCTGGTGGGCTGAACACATTGAAGGAGGTAAAGAGAGGACTGAAGTAGACTCCAGGGCTCTTGGCCTGTGTGGGAACCACCAGGAGCATGAGGGTTCCTTCACTGAGGTGCACACGGTCTGGGGAAAAGTTTGGAGAAGGGGGATGGAGTTCTTTTGGGATTCGTGATGTGTGAGACGCATTTTAGATGTCCAAGTAGGCACTGGGATGACACGTCTTCTATAGACAAGTAATATTGGTGCATATGTCATCTTTTTCTTACGAAATATGCAAATCAGCTCAGCACTAGAGAGGAGCATAACCAGCTGGAACACCCCCGGTGTCCAGCTCCAGCACCTCTCAGACGTGTCCCTTTGTCATCTCTGAGTGACACTGAAACCCTGGTAGGGCACAGAGAAAGGAGGGGTCCTCTATGCTCAAGGGACAGATCTCTGGGACTTTGCAGCCCAGAGGAGGATGAGGAAGATTTAGCTGAGACATGGCCAGTGAGAGGAAGAGGAAATCCAGAAGTACACAGAGTTCAGAAACCAGTGAAGGTGAGGAGGTTAAACCTGAGGAGGTGCCAGTTAAGAGGAGAGCTGAGAAATGAACTTTGGATTTTGTGCTTTTAGTGGTAAGGTGCAGGGATCCAGGTGTGTCACAGAGACAGGGAGACAGTGGCAGTGATCCAAGATCATTGTTTGAGAAGTTCAGCTGGGACGGGAGCAGAGTCATGGGGTAACCACTGGAGGTGAGAAATTTACAGAGCTTAGCAGCTCATGAGAATGACTTACTAGAAGAAATTCTGATGGTGGGAAGCAGGGAGTTAGTTCAGGGGAGCGTTCTTAGTGATGTGGGGGATGAGCAGGTGCCACGGCTGGAGCCTCCCCTCACCAGGGGCCCCACAGGCATTTGGGGAGTGCAGAAGGGCTGGCAGGTTTGGTGGGGGCACAGGTGATGCTTCTGAGAACATGTTGGTGAAATGACAGCCAGATCACCCAAGGACAATGAGTCTTGGCAGGAGGTGTTAGGGGTGAGAGAAGAAGGGAGAAAGCTGACGTGGCCATGCAGGGTGGCAGGGGTGTGAGTGCTGCAAGCCTCAGAGGACTCATGCAAGAATGGGGCTGACACCTGGAAACCAGCGATGAACAGAAAGCACTGCATGGAAAAGCACACACAGGGTGGCAGCCGAGTCCTGAGGACAACAGTGTGTGTGTGTGTGTGTGTCCAGGAGGGCCATCCACGGGAGCTCCGTGGGCTGAGGACACCTGTGTGTGAGTACATCCAGGAAGGCCGTGCACAGGGCCTCCATGGGTGAGGATGCCTGTGTGTGAGTATGTCCAGGAGGGCCATCCACGGGAGCTCCATGGGCTGAGATGCACCCAGGAGCACTGCAAGGGCCCACAGAGGGTGCTCCTCACAGCTGCCTGTAGATGTTCTGGAACAGTATATGTCAGGGTTTGTACATGTCTGTGGGAGAGACTCTAGTTTTCACTAACTGGAGGCAGACAGAGGCATCCCCCAGGAGGAGGCACAGGGAAGGAAGTGTCACCTTCTGCAAAGGGCCAGGCTTGGAGAAGGGAACAGATTTGGAGGGGTCCTGTCTGTTACCACCTCCTCACTGTCCTCACCCAGGAACCCTCCACCCCCTTCCCTCTGCCCGGAGGGGCTGAAGAGCCGGAACTTCCCCAGAGAGGTTCGTGAGAAGCTGCACAATTTCGCTGTGAGGGTGAACACCAACCCCAGCAAGACTGAGAGGGTAAGAATAGAAGACACCAGGACCCAGGAGGTCTCTGCCTGGTGTCTCCCTCTCCCCCAAGGGGATACCCCCACCCCAGGCTCCTCAGTGGCCCCATCCCCCAGGATGCTGTTGGCTTCAGCCGCTCCTCTGGACGAGGACCTTGTTGATAGGCAGCCCCTGCAGACTGTCCTGTCTGCCACATGAAAGGGTTCATTTTCTCACGTGGAGTCATCACATCGTGTCTGTGGCCCCACGGCTGCTCACTCAGCACCCACTGTGTGCCAGGCACCGGGACGATGGGTCGAGGCATCCACCGGCCGACATGCTCTCCACTGCACAGTGGGTTTGTGCCAGGCACAGGCAGTGTGGTTCCCTCCAGTGGCTTGGGGTGGCCCCGGGCATGTTTTCTGGGTGGACCTAGCAAGGGCCCCACTCAGGGGGACGTGCACGTGTGGCTGTGCAGACAGCCTGACCTGGCCTCACTGCTCAGGGCATGGGGATCAGCCCAGGGAGGTGAGGCCTGCATGTTCTGCTCATGCTCGCTGCTCCCTGCTGTCCTTGGAGAGGTTAGGCGGGACTCTTAGCCCCTTCCTTGGTGTAAATGAGCTGTCAGAGCCACTTCTACACACCCCCTGTCCTCAGGGAATGGAAGCAGGGCTAGAAGTGTTGTTGTTTGGGGGCAGGAGAACTTGGCATTGGAGACAAGCTTGACCCCTGAGCAGGTGTACAACTGGTTTGCCAATTACCGGCGCCGCCAAAGAGCCCTTCCCCAGCACGTGGAGCCAGCCCAGCAGGCCACAGCTGAAGACCCTGGTGCAAGGGAGAGGGGTCCTGACCTCCTGCAGCCCTCAGGCAACCCCCATGTTGACTCTGGGTTTGTGGACAGGCCTCAGTGGTCAGGTGAGTGGCCCGAGGGCCCCAGTCTCCTGGTAGTTGGGGAGCTGATTTCTGATGGGCCGGGCCTAGGTAGCCACGCTGGTTATAGGGATAGCCCTCCCCCAATCAGTAGGTTCCAGGTGTCCCACTGTGGGAGCAAGATCACAGGGTCTGAGGGTCTGAGGCTCAAGACTGGCCCAGGCTAGGCTGTGGCTGCCCCTCTGCATTTCGAGGTCACTGTGTGGCCGGGCCAGGAGCTGGGCTGGGGAGGAGGGCATCATGTGGCCAGAGGAGGAGTTGGTGAGTCAGTTTGAGAAGTGAAGCAAGCACCAGGATTTGGGGTGTCCTGGGTTGGCAATTAGGGATCGTTGGTTCACACCAAAGATAGGACAAGAAGCAAAAATATTGGGATGGCCCCATGGCAACAACCTTTTCCATCAGCAGGGCTGCTCATACCTGCTGGGAAGGAGGCTGGGAACCAGAGCCTCACTAAGCCTCCCCTCCCATCTCATTACTTTCAGAGGAACGTGAGGAAAAGGGGCCTCCACAGTCCCCACAGACCACCCAAGGACCATGGGAGTCACTGGCCTTAGCCCCAGCCTTTCCTGCAGATGAGACAGTCCCAAAGCCACTGGATGTCAGGTACTATCATCTCCACAGCCATAGAATCATCTCACTTATTCAGTTCCCTTTCCTCAAGTGGAGACTGGGGCATGGAGTAGGCATAGGGGTGACAGGACCCCCACACTGGGATCAGGTCAGACCCCAGGGAGAGGGAAGCCACCAGCAAGGAGCCCATGTCAGGGACTGGGGTGGGGGACAGCTTCTTCTGACCCCACACGTGCTCCTGCCACGTGACTCATCTCCTGAGTTCATGTCTGTCTTGGAGAATGTGGGGACAGACTTAGAAAGAAACACATGCAGGCCTGCCACCTAAAGACAAACCCAGCTGTCCCTGTGGTTTGTTTCTAGTACTTTGTCTGTTTTGATTTTCATTGAGTTAATACGAGCCAGTATCTCTTGAGTTCCTACTGCACACCAGTGCTGTTTGAGCACCATTATGCACCCTGTGCTCCCTCCTGCCCTGCCCTGAGGGAGGCTCTGCCCACCAAGAGACAGTGTTCTCCATGTCCCCCAGGTCTCTGCCGGGTGGTGAGATGTACCAGGAGGGGCCTGGCCATGATCCTGCCACCCTCCCCGTCTTCTGCCCTGGCCCTGGCCTCTGCCCTCTGGCTGCTGGCAATGACATGCTGGACCCCTCTCTGGCTGCCCCTGAATCTTGGCTGATGTCTCTTGCACTGGCGTCCTCCAAGGAAGTTTCCTTCCAGACTGGGCAGCTGGTCCACAGCCATGGGCTAGACTTCATGATGGGCCCTGCAGACACCGCTGTGGCTGTGTCCATTGCCACCCTTGGAGATCCCAGCCCTACAGGTGGGTCCACTTCAGACAGACCGTGAGTTTCAGCACCAGACACTGTGACTACTCAGGTCCTGTTTGAGGGGATAGAAGTGTGGGTAGGGCCACATGGCTTGAACCCATGGTATTTCATTAGACCTGGAACCAATGTAGCCAGAACAAAGACTCTTCCCACAAACATCCCAGATTATTTCTCATCTACTTTGTGTGTGTGTGTGTGTGCGCGCGCGCATATCACTAGAGAGGAAGAGTTAAGTTGAAAGGAAGGAGCTGCCATCCTCTGCTCTCCACTGCAGTCCACTTGATTTATCTGTTAACACCGGGTGCAGCAGAGGAGGCTGAGCTCCTTAGACTCCCCACTTGTCCACCCCCCTTACCTGTGGTAGAGATCCCATGATTTTAGTTTCTAAGTTACTGAAGCTGTAAAATCATTTAAAGAATATGTATTTAGATGTATATTTTGTCCAGAATCGTGTGATTTCTCACTTTGTAAGGAGGAAATTGGCACTATGAAATTTCTTTTTTTTTTTTCTGAGATGGAGTCTTGGTCTATCGCCCAGGCTAGAGTACAGTGGCACAATCTCGGCTCACTGAAACCTCTGCCTCCAAGGTTAAGCGATTCTCCTGCCTCAGCCTCCCGAGTAGGTGGAACTACAGGCACCTGCCACCACGCCCGGCAAAATTTTTGTATTTTCAGTAGAGACGGGGTTTCACCATGTTAGCCAGACTGGTCTCAAACTCCTGACCTCAAGTGATCCACCCACCTCAGCCTCCCAAAATGCTGGGATTATAGGTGTGAGCCACTGTGCCCAGCCAAATTCACCTATATTTAATATTCTATGGGTATATACATCTTTTCTCTTCACCTTTTTTTTCTTCTTGGAGCTTTTCCATGCCTTTCCTTTTTCGTTTTACATTGTCTGTTTTTATCACCTTTTTAACATCTTCCAGCATTTGAAGCATCCCATCTGAAAACTCACTGTTGGGGGCCCTCCATTTTCCTTTTCCCATCCAAGTGACAGCTCCCTAGCCTGGAGTGAAGCCACTGTCCACAGTGCTCCCATGCTGCTTCCCTGGGTTTACTCCAGGGTGTCCTGAATTTCAGGTCTGGTTCTTTCTTTATTTGACTCCCTTGTTTTGTTTGCCAACGGTTTCCGTTAACTTTGCGAGAAAGAGTGCCTGCAAGATAAATTATCCGAGTCCTCATGTGTTCGAAAAATGTCTTTAGTCTGTTCTCAAGGTTGGTTAACAATTTTGCAAGGATGGAATTCTGAGTTGAAATACTTTTTACCCCTCATAATTTCTTGGAGCTTTTAGATTCTTTTTTTCTTTTTTTTTTTTTTTTTTTGGTCTTAAAGTTCTGAAATTTCACACTGAGGGTCCGAGGTGTGGGTCTTTTTACTTCATCTTGCTGTTAAGACTTTAATCTTAAAGAATAAGGTCTCCTGACTGGGCGCAGTGGCTCACGCCTGTAATCCCAGCACTTTGGGAGGCCGAGGCAGGCGGATCATGAGGTCAAGAGATCGAGACCAACCTGGCCAATATGCTGAAACCCCATCTGTACTCAAAAATATAAAAAAATTAGCTGAGCATGGTGGCATGCGCCTGTAGTCCCAGCTACATGGGAGGCTGAGGCAGGATAATCACTTGAACCCGGGAGGTGGAGGTTGCAGTGAGCCGAGATTGGACCGCTGCACTCCAGCCTGGGTGACAGAGTGAGGCTCTGTCTCAAAAAATAATAATAATAAGGCCTCCTGTAAGCTCTGGGCATTTTTTTCTAATATCCTTTGATAGTATCTTTGATAAGTTCCTGCTTCCATGTTTTCAGCTCTCTCTTTAAAGCACAAGTGTTATTTGGATGTTGGAACTCTGGGACCAGTCTCCCAAAGAATTTACCTTTTATCTTGTATTTTTTAATTGCATGTGTGTTTTGGGTATTTCTTAAATTCTGTTATCTGATTTTTTTGTTTTAACAGTTGTATATCTTTTTTTTTTTTTTTTTTTTTTGAGACGGAGTTTCGATCTTGTTGCCCAGGCTGGAGTGCAATGGCGCGATCTCGGCTCACTGAAACGTCTGCCTCCCAGGTTCAAGCGACTCTTCTGCCTCAGCCTCCCAAGTGCCTGGGATTACAGGCATGTGCCAACACGCTGGCTAATTTGGTATTTTTAGTTGAGATGGGGTTTCACCATGTTGGTCAGGCTGGTCTCGAACTCCTGACCTCCAGTGATCCACCCGTCTCAGCCTCCCAAAGTGTGGGATTACAGGCATGAGCCTCCGTGCCCGGCCAACAGTTGTATATCTTAAGAGAATTTCAGTCCTTCTTTACAGATCTCTGAACTCTTCTTCCTTCATAGATTATGTTACTTTCTATGGATGCAATATCTTATACTTCTCTAAGGTTCCTAATAATAATTTTTTTTAATGTGCTTCATTGACTGAACACAGGACTGTTGGGACTGTGGATTCTGGCCCTTCCTTGATGCAGGGCCAGAAAGAGGAAGGGATCTTAGGGCTTGCTCCTCTGGAGAGGACTTGTCAGTTTGATCATACTGACCTTTCCTTTTTTGCTGTCCTTTTTATTTAACTGTTGGAGACTCACATGTGCCTGTCTATACTTAATGAGGCTGGAGTGGGGACGGTCACTGGATGTCTTCACACTGGGACAAGAGGAGCTGGTTTTCAAACCTGGGGCCTGCACAAGTGAGGGGGGATGTTCTGTGGGAATCAGCGAAGTCCTTTGTTCTGTCTGTTGAAACCCCTGCCTTCAGGTTCCCTGCTGCTGCCTGGGCACCTGGATGTTCTCCCTCTCTTGAGCTCCTTGGGAATCTCAGCCCCTGCCCCACACCCCAGCTCCCTGCCAGACACCCCATCCCCATGGGCTGCACTTGCGTCCTGACTGCACAATGTGGACATTGTGCTCATGGCTTTCCCTTTCTCTTGGAAGGAGTATGTGTAATCTATTGCTGTACTATGATGGATGGAACCAGAATGTCCAAACTGGTGCTTGAACATTATTTCTTCTCTCCAGAGTGTCTGTAAGGTCTGCATGAAAGAAGAAATAGCAGAAAGCAGGCACATGGTCAGGAAGGTCCCTTTGACCTAAGAAGGCCCTGGGCAGCTGGGCACCAGGTTAGGTGGTCACTCTGCTGTACAGGAAGGAGGACCACGTGAGCCTCACCCCGAGGCCTGTTGTTCTGTGTCTTTAGATCAGGGCTATCTTTTTTTTTTTTTTTTTTTTTTTTTTTTTTTTTTTTTTTTTGAGATGGAGTCTCGCTCTGTCGCCCAGACTGGAGTGCAGTGGCCAGATCTCAGCTCACTGCAACCTCCGCCTCCCGGGTTTATGCTATTCTCCTGCCTCAGCCTCCTGAGTAGCTGGGACTACAGGCGCCCGCCACCTCGCCCGGCTAGTTTTTTTTTTTGTATTTTTTAGTAGAGACGAGGTTTCACCAGGTTAGCCAGGATGGTCTTGATCTCCTGACCTCGTGATCCGCCCGTCTCGGCCTCCCAAAGTGCTGGGATTACAGGCTTGAGCCACCGCACCCGGCCAGGGCTATCTTAATGCTTGTTTTACAGCCTAATAGACTCAGGGCAGGAAAAAAATCCTGTCTTTTCAGGCCACAGCTCTCCTAAATGTCCACCCAGAATTGACCAAATCCACAGTAGCTTATCTAAGAGCGGGAGATGTTCTGAGATACGCTCTGGAAAGTCACCGGGAGTGGAAACTAGTGATAGCTTATACCTCAGTGGCATCTTGGTAACCTTGGTAGGAGGTAACAGTGGAAACCACCAAGGGCTGGTGGCCAAGCACTCCGTGAACCAGCCACAAAAGGAGACTGAGGGCTCCTAGCACATTCTTCTGCACCAGCAGGGCGGAGCAAGCTGCAGACTCTGACTCTGGCACTGAAGGCACATGAGGTCTGTGATGACAGCAGCATTTAAAGTCAGCAGAATGCAACCGCATCTTGGCCTCTGGAAGCCTGGAAAGGCTGTTGAGATCAATGGTTGCGACAGTTCCTTCCTCAGAGAGGGAGACTGAGGCCCAGGGACCGTGAGTCTGGTTCACGTGGCCCGGGCTGGTGGGGCCGCAGGCTGCATCTGCTTTGAGATCTTGGTTGCGTCACACGTGGGCTGTGCTCCTTTCTCCTGCCAGTGTGCTGTGGAATCTCATTACATGCAGGGTTTGCTGGCCCCCCCAGTGGCTATCCCCAGAGCGTGCAGTTGGAGGAGGGTCTGGGCACAAGCGGTGGACAGACAGAGCTACGGGTGGGCAGCTTCCTGGTGACGCAGCCCCCACTGCAAGCTCCTGAATTCATCCTCACCCAGAGGTAAGCCCTGAAGAGCCACAGGCCTGGACAATACTTACCACGGGCCACAAGGTATGGTAATGCCCAATTTATAGACCCACCATCCCAGACTGTGCAGATAGGGTCCTTTCCTTTGGATTGCTGAAAACTGTAACAGTCCCCTCCAGCCTACATCTACGAAGAAAAGGGTAGTTTTTCTCTCAAAAGAGCACCCCAAAACATCAGAGCAGATGTGGGCATCCCATTTATTGGTCATGATCAGGGTTCACCCTTCCCCCCAGATCACCCTGGACCCCAGCAGCCTCTTGCTGGAGTTTCCTTTTCCCTGAGCAAACACTGTCAGTTTTTGAGCAGAATCAAGGTCCCGATTTTCTATTCTGAATTGTAGTTTCAAAGGGACTTGGGGGGTCTGGCACAGCCTCCCTGACACTTGCTGTTGATAGTGTTAGCGCTGCAGACTTCAGAAACAGAAGATGAGCAGGGCCTTCGGGGCCAGCACAGCAGGAGGGATCCTGCAGAGACAGGAGGGATGGAGGAGTGTGGCAGGGTGGCCTGGGGTCCTCTGGTGGGGAGGCGATCACCCCCACCACTCCTGTTCTAGCAGACGCCCCATCTTCTCTACAGGAGGGCCACCAGGAGCAGAGCAGGTCCCGAGGGTGTGGGGTCTCCCTCATCAGGGAGCTGAAACCAGGTTGACTCAAGGCTCATGCTAGTGAGGGCAGAATTACAGGGGGACAGAGGAGAAAAGGGGGAACGGCCCCTAAATCACATGGTCTGCTTGCTGAAACAGCCAGATTGTGAGAATGTGCACCACACAGACGGACTCACTTTTCCATTCATGGCTGAGAGCTGACACCAGGCAGAGTCTGCCATGGCCACGGTGTCCCCTATGTCTTGCCTGACCTCTCCACATGGCCATCTCGACCCCTCCTCCTGCTCCCCCAACTCCCATGCCTCCCCACTCCGATCTGAAGGCCATGCTTCAACCTGAGAACGTGAGTTCCTTCGTTCAAAGTGGCTTCATTGCGGTGTGATTGGCTGTACATGTGTAGATGGAGCACCTGAATTTTCTCAGTGTGACTTTCGCATCCACACAAGGCCACCACTGTGATGAAGGTCTTCAGTGTACCCTTCTGCCCTTCGCCTCTCCCTGGCCACCCAGGACCATGGATCTGCTTCTGTCACTAAGGATTAGCTGCATTTTATAGAATTTCACGTAAATATGGTATACTTTTGGGTCTTTGTTTTGGTCTGGTCTGGCTTCCTTCACTCTGCATGACAACTTTGAGAGTCACCGTGCTGTGGATGCATGAACAGTTCATTCCTCTCTGTGGAGCGACGTGCCACGGCATGGATGTGCTATAGCTTCTTCACCCTCATCCTATGGATGGGGATTTGGGGGCATCACAGATAAGGCTGCTGTGAACATCCTGTATGTGTATTGTCTGCACACCTGCCTTCATTTCTCATGGTGCATGCCCAGGAGAGCCGTGGCCATGTCACGTGCTAGGTATGCATTGACCTTGCTGAGGAACCACTGACCCTTGCCCTGAGCTGTGCTGTGCATCCCTGCTCTCCCTCCTGCTCCCTGAAATCTTGTCTCCACAGCCCAGGCCTGTTCCTCCTTTGAGGTCTCTGTTTCCTCCACATTTCTGCTCACTGGCTCTTCCATGAGCCTGCTCTGAGCCCTCTGTGCAGTTGCCCCTATGACCCACCAGGTGACCCTGCTCTCCGTGTAACATTCCCCTCCTAACTCTCTACATACATTACAACCCTGCAGGAAGAGAGTGTTCTGATAAGTCAAGTATTAGAATGGCTCCTGTTGAGGAAGAAAGCACAGCTGAGTGGATTCTGTCACCCAGTGTCCCCTTGAGACAGGGCCTACCCTTACACTGTCTCTTTTCCAGCCCTCTGGAGCTGGCCCCAGCCCCATCTGCCTTCCCCGGCCCTGTGTCTGCCATGGAGCTGAGCCAGGCCCTGCCCTCCAGCCAGGTGAGGCTTCCCTGTGAGCACTAAAGGATTCCCTCTTTACTCCGGGATCTGCAGCTCATGGTGCTGAGGAGGGTTCAGCTCGTGCCACTGGAGGGAATACACCAGGCAAAGATGAACAAGGGACGAGGATGATTTATGGCTAGACATTACTGGACTGGGAGCTGGGGTGAGGGATGCTGTGGGGCAACGTTCCTTCCTGAGCCCAGACTTGGGGGGGGTCTTCCCAAGGTCAGGACGTGCCCAGGTGGGAGGGCCGATCTTGAGCCTGGAAAGGAAGCCTCTGTGTTTAACATTGTGTTTTCTTCCAGGTGCAGTGTTCCAACAGCCAGGCCTCTGGTGATGCCTTCTGGGGGGCCAGGATGCTCCTTGAGTTTTCAGGGAGCAGCCTGGGCTGAAGTAGCCTCGGGAGCCAGGCGGCACCCCAGGAGGAGCAGGTGTGGATGGTCTGGCTGGTCAACACAAGGAGTTGCAGAGCTTTATCCTGAATACAAAATGAAGGTCCCTAGAGTTCCCCTGGGGGCTCTGCTGAAAAGCATTGATTCTTTCCCACTGCCATGTTTGAATAGTTTGGTTGGCAATTCCCTGTAGTTGAGAAATGTTCATGGGATCAGAAGTCACAGGTGTCTCACTCAGGCAGCTCTGGATCAGTCAGGCTCCGGAGCACTTGTGGGCAGAGAAGGCCATTCTAGAGAGGGGAGTGTTCCACTGCTGGCTGCCTTGCCATCTGCCCATGCACAAGGCCAGACTTCTCCACCAAGTTAACTGAGTGAGGTATGAGGAGTGTCCTGAGATTTCTGTGTGTAGGGATTTCGAGTACTGGGAGGCAAACCTGTCTGCGAATGGCCCAGGCAGGGCAGAGTAGGCTGGGTTTTCCCTTCAGGTTGTAATTCACTGTGTCTATGACACAAATGTTGTCAATTAAAGTTTAATGTTTTGAACTGCCTTGTATTCACTTAACCATGTATCCTGGGCATCTGTCCATGCCAAAGTACAGAGATGAACATCAGCCTTTCCACCCGGGGCCCGCGTTTCATGATGTGGGTGTACATTAATCATGCAGCAGTGTCCGACAGATGGACATCTGGATGGTTTCTAGTGTCTGTTTTATATGCAGCATTTGGGTGGGCAACCCTGTCCTCTGCCCTTTGCCCTTCACCTGGTTATTATTAGGATAAATTCCTGGAAGCTGAATTTCTGGGTCGGTTATGGTAGCCCTAGGTGTGGACTGTGGGTTTTGGAGTGTCTGTGACTGACCTTGTGCTCACCTGGCCACGTGCCCATCTCAGGGGAGAGCCACAAGTGGTCTGGGCTGAGGTCAATAGCCCTTAACCCAGAGAATTCAGACTCTGGCCCTGCTCTCAGGAGCTCCCAGGCTGCTCTGTGAGAGACAGGAGCACAAATACCAACCTTCCTGTGGGGTCATGGGTGGAACAGGAGGAGGAGCCATGGCTGGGAGATCTGACGGTGGGGGTCGGGGGAACAGGAGAATCTTGACGGAGGTTGGAGAAGGGTATTGTGATAGGAAGGGAATGGGGTAGTGTGGCAAAGAAGACAGGAGCTTTGGTATCTGGCGACCATTGCATTGCTCACCTGTGGCCCCATGCATCCCTGGCAATCCCCAGGCCTGGAGAAGCAGGAGGGCACTGGGACCAGCTTCCCAGCCATCCTGAGTTTGAAGAATGTGCTGCCAGCAGGGTGGTGTGGAGTGGAGGGCACAGCTGCTTCCCTACCTGTCGCAGGAGAACCGGCCCCCATGTTCCCTACAGGCCGACTCCCCCAGACTCAGAGGGCAGAAGCAGCGGCAGTGACTACTGTGCCTTGGGCTGCTATGGGAGGCACCACCCTTTGGCCCTCCCAGGAAACACACAGAGCCTGGGCCTAACCCAGCCCTGGGCTGGGGCCTTTCCTGCAACCAGCAGGGCCTAGAGACCCAGCAAAGAGGCACTGGGTGCTTGCTGGTCACAGCCAGAGGCCCAGGCTGCACAAGGATCTCCAGGGCATGTTGTTCCCTCCCGTCCTCAGCAGGTCTGTCCTGAACGTTCTAGAGTCCTGACTCAGCTGTATCATGTCCGTTCTAGAGAAAATGGACTAAAGTCTCTGGAGCCAGCCCTTGGCTAGGACTGGACCTCCTGAAAGGGGATCCCCAGCAGTGGCTGCAGGTCCTGACAGGATGGAAGCTGGAGGCTCCTCACTGTCTCTGTTCACCTGTGAGGAGGAGCTGCTACCCACAGGCCCTTCCTTGCCGTCTCCTTTCTGGCTCTATCCCTGGCCTCTGTGACAATGGGATGTGGCCCCACAGCCTGTTCTGCCCTCACCCCATTAAAGGACCAGCCTGAGTCCAGTGGACACAGGTGAGGCACCATGACCAAGTGGTGTGACCCCTTTCTGTGCCTTCCTGAGGCACCTGTCTAGAGAATGAAGGGACATAATGGCTGTTCCAGTAGATTGACGGCTGGGAGGAGGGGCCAAGAGAGGTATGAGGGGTGGGGTTTGACCAGCCCTGGGCTTTCTGGACTCCAGGGACAGCAAGGTGGGGGCTCAGGGCAGCTCCAGTGACAGCAAGGTAGAGGCTCAGGTGCAGCCCCAGGGACAGCGGGGTAGAGGCTCAGGTGCAGCCCCAGGGACAGCGGGGTAGAGGCTCAGGTGCAGCCCTAGGGACAGCAAGGTAGAGGCTCAGGACAGTCCCAGTGACAGCGGGGTGGAGGCTCAGGACAGCCCCAGGGACAGAGGGGTGGAAGCTAAAACAGGAGACTGAGAACTGATACCAGGACTTCCAGACAGAGTGGAAATGACCACCCAATAGCAGTGGTGGCCCATGAAGAGCCCAGCTTCCCTGACTCGCCCTCTCGGGTGGGCTTGGGAGGCAGCTGTGGTCTGGAGAGAGTGGTGGATGGAGCATGCCTGTGTTCCTTTCCTAGGGCTGCTGTAACAAAGCACCACAAACTGAGAGGCTTAGAGCAACGGCGATTTGTCGTCTCCGAGTTGGGAAATCTAGGAGACCGAGTCATGCTCTCTCTGAAGAGTGGGAAGGATCGCCCCCAGGCCTCTCCCCAGTTCTGCTTGCTTCTTGGCTTGTGACATCGAAGCTTCAGTCTTTTTTTTTTTTTTTTTTTTTGAGACGGAGTCTCGCTCTGTGCCCCAGGCTGGAGTGCAGTGGCGCGGTCTCGGCTCACTGCAAGCTCCGCCTCCCGGGTTCCCGCCATTCTCCTGCCTCAGCCTCCCGGGTAGCTGGGACTACAGGCACCCGCCACCACGCCCGGCTAATTTTCTTGTATTTTTAGTAGAGACGGGGTTTCACTGTGTTAGCCAGGATGGTCTCGATCTCCTGACCTCGTGATCCGCCCGCCTCAGCCTCCCAAAGTGCTGGGATTACAGGCTTGAGCCACCGCGCCCGGCCCGAAGCTTCAGTCTTACAAGCCTTCCTCCTTGTATGCATGTCTGTGTCCAAATTCCCCCTTTTTTATAAGGACATATCATAGTGGATTAAGGCTGGCTCTAATTACTTCATCTCACATTTATCATCTGCAAAGACCGTATTTCCATATAAGGCCACATTCACAGCTACTGGGGGTCAGTACTTGAACATATGAATTTGGGGGATATAATTCAATCCCAGCAGTGTCTCTGTCTCTGCCGGTGATCTCCACATCCCTGCTGGTGCCAGGTAACCACGGCCCCGCCCAGGGTGCCCCATCCTTGTACCTGATGCTCCAGGCAGTTCACCGAGGGCCTCACTGCTGGGTTTGGGGCTGGCATTGGGATCCCTTGCCCAGTAAAGGCTGGATTCAGACTGTTCTGGGGTTGAGGTGCTGGTGTTTTGAAGGCAAGAAAAACCAGAGGCTGGTCCTTCTCTGGATGCTGAGCCACAGCAGGGGACCTCTCCTGGGGGCTCCCATGCCTCCTATGGCGTAGGCAGAAAGTACTTACAGTCCCAGGCCCCCAAAGGCAAAAGCCCCTTCTGACTCAGATAGCATCCCTCCCACTCTGCTTGCCTGCAGAGCCCCTGAGGTTTTCTGGGGGACCTCAGTGGAGCTGAATCATCAGGGCTGAGGCATGCCCTAGAGTTGATCTTTAGCATACAGAGAGTGGAAGGGGTGTGGATGGCAGCGAGGTGCAGGTGGCCTCAGTTCTAACTACATATTACAATACTAGCATGATTCCACTTCCTGGAGCTGACCTCTGGGGAGCTCCAGGCTGGTGTATTTTTGATAGGGTCTGTGTGGCTCATGAGGCTTCACGCGGAACCTGAGCCATCTCATGACCAGACAAGCGCCCCCACAGCTGGGTTACCTCTCCTGTGTGGCCTGGACACAGGTTCTTATGACTCACAAGTTTGAGTGGCACCTGGAGACTGGGTTCTGGGCTGGAACCTGAATATGAAGCCACTTGGAGGCTGTGTGATTGCAGGTGAATCATTCAGTCACCTGAGCCTGGCCCCCCCCTCTGCAAAAGGAACTAGCCGTACCGAGCAGATTGCCGTGAGTCACCTGAGCAAGACACCTGCATGGTGGTGGTCAGAAAACACTGATTTCTCCTTGTTGAAACGGGACAACCCTGGGAGCTCATGTGCTGAGGTATGAATTACAGCAAAGCAAGTTTCAGAAGACCCTGTGTGCCCTAAGGAGGCATTGCTGATCACTCGGTGTCTGTGACAGCATCAGAGAGAAGGTGACCTGGACCTGGAATGACGAAACGGCCACAGGTTTAGGAGCTGGCAGATGGTGTGGCTGGAGCACATGTCTGAAATGTGGTTGGCCAGGCCCAGGCAGCACTGGGCTGTGGAGGGGCTTAAACGCGAGGCTGAGGGCTCACCCTGGTGAGGGAATGCCAAGGACTAGATTTTTTTATTGAGGTAAAATTTACACATAAATTAACTTTTAAAATTGTACACTTCTGTGACATTTAGTTCATGTACAACATTGTGCAGCCACCACCTCTTCGTTCCAAGATAGCTTCATCACTCCAAAGGAAGTCCTCTCTCCATGAAGCAGCTGTCACATTCCATCCTCCCTCCCACCCCTGACAGCTGCTGTCTCTTTGGATTTACCCATTATGGGTATTTCATTAAGTGGTATCATACCTTATGTGACCTTTTTGTGTCCAGCTTCTTTCTACACATTGTTTTTATCTTTGTAGAGATGGAGTCTTGCTCTGCTGCCCAGACTGGACTTGAACTCTCAGGCTCAAGCGACCTCCCACCTCAACCTCCCGAGTAGCTGGGATTAAGGTGTGTGGCCCTGTGCTGGGTTCTCAGCACAATGTTTTTCCTCCATATTGTAGCAAGGGTCAGCCACAGCAGCTTTGCCATTTTACAGCAGTGTTCACGTTTCTCCACTTCTTTGTCAGCACTTGTTTCTGGTTTGCTTTTAAAATAATAGCCATTCTGATGGGTGTGGAATGTTATCTCATTATATTTTTGATTTATATTTCCATGATGGCTAGTGATGTTGAGCATTGTTTCATATGCTATTTGCGTATCTTATTTACAGAAAAGTCTCTTCATTTTGATCTTGGGCTTTTTGTTGTTGGGTTGTAAGAGTTCTTTATATATTCTGGATACTAGACCCTCATCAGGTATATTATTTTACAGTGTCTTTTCTCCCATATTCACTTTTTTTTTTTTTTTTTTGAGACAGAGTCTTGCTCTGTCGCCCAGGCTGGAGTGCAGTGGTGAGATCTGGGGCTCCACTGCAAGCTCCGCCTCCCAGGTTCACACCATTCTCCTACCTCAGCCTCACGAGTAGCTGGGACTACAGGTGCCCGCCACCATGCCTGGTTAATTTTTTGTATTTTTTAGTAGAGACGGGGTTTCACCATGTTAGCCAGGATGGTCTCAATCTCCTGACCTCGTGATCTGCCCGCCTTGGCCTCCCAAAGTGCTGGGATTACAGGTTTGAGTCACCGCACCTGGCCTTTTTTTTTTTTTTTTTTGAGACAGAATCTTGCTTTCTTGCTCTGTCACCTGGGCTGCAGTGCAGTGGCATGATCTTGGCTGACTGCAGCTTCCACTTGCAGCTTCAAGTGATCTTCCTGCCTCAGCTTCTGGAGTAGCTGGGATTACAGGTACATGCCACCACACTCAGCTAATTTTTTTTTTTTTTTTTTTTTTTTTTTTTTTGTATTTTTAGTAGAGATGGGGTTTTGCCAAGTCGTCCAGGCCGGTCTCGCACTCCTGACCTCAAGTGATCCTCCCACCTTGGCCCCCCAAAGTGCTGGGATTACAGGCATGAGCCACCGCACCCAGCCTCTTTTCACTTTCTTGATAGTGTCCATTGATGCCAAAAGATTTCAATTTTGATGAAGTCCAATTTATCTATTTTTAATTTTGTTTCCCATGCTTCTAGTGTCACATCCAAGAAATCATTGCCAAATCCAATGCCAACAAGTAGATGAAAAGATTTTCAACATCACTAGCCATTAGGAACATGAAAATCAAAACCACAGTGAGATACCATTTCATACCCATTAGAGTGGATATTATAAAAAATATGTAGGCCAGGTGCAGTGGTTCAAGCCTGTAATCCCAGCACTTTGGGAGGTGAAGGTGAGTGGCTCACTTGAGGACAGGAGTTTGAGACTAGCCTGGCCTGACCAAGATGGTGAAACCCCATCTCAACTAAAAATACGAAAAAAATAGCCGGACATGGTGGCACATGCCTGTAATCCCAGCTACTCAGGAGGCTGAGGAAGGAGAATCACTTGAACCTAGGAGGCGGAGCTTGCAGTGAGCTGAGATGGTGCCACTGCACTCCAGCCTGGGTGACAGAGTGAAACTCCATTTCAAAAAACAACAAATAACTATCTGGGTGTAGTGGCATGCACCTGTAGTTCCAGCTACCCAGAAAGCTGAAGTGGAAGGATCCCTTGAGCCCAGGAGGCTGGGGCTGCAGTGAGCCATGATCATGCCTATGAAATGAGAGACAAACATAAACTAATTAATATTGGCAAGTATGTGGAAAAATTGTAAGCCTTGTGCACTGCTGGTGGAATGTAAAATGATAGTTGCACAATAATGGGAATGTACTTCATGCCACTGAAGTGTACACTTAAAAATAGTTAAAATGGTAAATTTTCTTATTTTATATATATGTTTATATTTATTACATTATATTTTATGTGTGTGTGTATATATATGTGTGTGTGTATATATATATATACAAAATCACACACAAAAGTCTTCCTTGGAACTGGTCCTGAAATAATTTCATGTGTGACGAAAGAAGACCCTTCTCTCCTGGAGTGATAAGTGGCCTTTTTGTTCATGCTGGCATTATACATCCCAGGCTCTTCCACACACACCCAGCATTTCACCAAGCAGAGGGAGTACGCTCTCCAAAGGCCCATTTGTGCCTGTTTCTATCATTATATCCTATTCTATTTAACTCACTCCCTGCCCTCTACAAACCGCCATCAATCACAGATATGTTTGCTATCTCTGTAGTTTCTGCTCTTCTGTAACACCATAGAAATAGGATCATACAGCCTTTCACACTGGCCTCTCTCACTTAGCAATATCCCTATCAGATTCATTCATGTCCTGCATGGCCTCACAGTTTACTCTTGTGAACAGGATTCCATTGCATGGATGTACCCCCAGCCTAGTGATTCATTCAACTATTGAAGGTTATCCTGACTCCTTAAAGTATTTGTCTGTTATGAAAAGAGCTGCTGTACATAAGTACATGCTGGGTTTTGTTTAGATCAGACTCCTACGTTTTCAAAGCAGTTATCTAAATATCTAGGAGTGTGATTGTTGGCTCATATTGTGAAGCTTTGTTTAGCTTTGGGGAAAAGTCAAACTGTCTTCCAAAGTGGCTATACTATTATGCATTGCACCAGCAATGAATGACAGTTTCTGTTGCAATTGCAAATTTACTTATTTTTAGATTGTAGTCACTTTCATAGATGTGCAGTGCTCTCATTGTTGTTTTATTTTGCTTTTCCCTCATGACAAGTGGCATTGAGCATTATTTGGTATGCTTATTTGCCATCCGTATATCTTCTTCGGAAAGTTTATATTTGGATTTGCCCCATTTTTAATTGGGTTGTCTTCTTGTTCGATTTTAGGTTTCTTGGTACATTTGGCATACACTTTTCCAGATTTTTTTGAATAATTTTTTTCATTACAAATTCCAATTATTCCTATACTTTATTTCTAATATATAGGAAATCACTTGACTTTTGTCTATTGGCCTTTTATTATCTCTATCCATTCCAATTAAGGCATGGAATGGTGAGCTCTATTTCAGTTTCATTTTCCAAAATTATGGCATGGAAAATCATAAGATTGAATTTCAGGGGTTCACTGAGACTGCAAGAGGGGGCACATGGCCATCACGAAGCAGGAAGCACTGACCATCCGAGACTGTGCCTAGGTAGTAAAGGAGGGTTGCAAACACACACCTTGTCTAGCCCGCTTGCAGCACCTGCACTCTGCTCACAGACCTCTGGGCTGAATCCAGAGGACCAGCCCTTCCCTCTCCTCAGGACCTGGGGATCCTTGGGGCTGCATCACAGTAAAGACCAGAGCTGCCTTCTCCTCGGGACTGACCTGGGGACCCTTGGCAGGGGGGAATCCACAGTGACAAACCTTCCTTCTCCTCAGCACCCAGAGACCCCTGAGGGGCACTTCACAGTGATGACCAGAATTTACCTCATCTCAGGACCAACCTGGGGGGTGCATCACACTGAGAACCAGAGTTTCCTTCTCCACTGGCCAACCTGGGGACCACTGTGGGGCACATCCACAACGAAGACCGGAGTTTGTTTCTCTTCAGGATTGACCTAGAGACCCTCATGGGGCACATCCACAGTGAGGTTCTGAGCTTCCTTCTCCTCAGGTCCAACCTGGGGCCCCCTGGGAGGTAGATCATAGCGATGACCAGAGTATCCTCCTCAGGACTGATCCGGGGGCCCCTGGGGGCTGTGTCCACAGTGAGGAACAGAGCTTCCTTCTCCTCAGGACCTGGGGACCTCTGGGTAGGGGTACAGCACACTGAGCACCGGAACTTCCTTCTCAGGACCAACCTGAGGACCACTGGTGGGGGATGCAACCACAATGAGGACTAAAGCTTCCTTTTCCTCCCAACCTGCGGAGCCCCCAGGGGGTACATCACAGTGAGATCCAGAGCTTACATATCTGAAGACTCCTGTGGGTACACCCACAGCATTTTCCAGACCCATCTGGGGAGATGTCACCTCACCTTTGGGATACATGGGGGCCACAGGAGGAAAAGATGAGGAAAAGCGGGGCCTGCACCCTGAGTGCTGGGGAGGGAGCTTTGCTGTGTGTTTTACTTTGCCCTGTAATATTTGAACAAGATTTATTTTAGGAAATCATACTTCTATTGAGGTTTCCACTAGTCCTCTTTATGGCAAGCCAAACTACTTTTTATACACGTGGGTTTGTTTCTGGGGAGAAATCCTGGTACAAAAAAGGGAGAAACACTGAGACAAAACACTAGAACAGTCCAGGTCAAAGCTGGGGATGAACAAGCACCTGTGGGGCCACCCTGGATCCCAACAGGGAAGGGCAAATGTGCACCCTATGTACTTGCTTTAATCAATTTTTTCCTGATGGAGTCTCACTCTGCCACCCAGGCTGGAGTGCAATGGCACAATCTCGGCTCACTGCAACCTCTGCCTCTCCAGTTCAAGCAGTTCTCCTGAGTAGCTGGGATTACAGGTGTGTGCCACCACAGCTGGCTAATTTTTGTATTTTTAGTAGAGACGGGGTTTCACCCTATTGGCCAGGCTGGTCTCGAACTCCTGACCTCAAGACATCAATCTGCCTCAGCCTCACAAAGTGCTGAAATTACAGGCATGAGCCACCATGCCCAGCCTTTTTATTATTATTATTTATTTATTTATTTATTTATTTATTTATTTTTTGAGATGGAGTCTCGCTCTGTCGCCCAGGCTGGAGTGCAGTGGTGCGATCTTGGCTCACTGCAACCTCCACCTTCCCGGGTTCATGCCATTCTCCTGTCTCAGCCTCCTGCCCAGCCTTTTTATTAATGTTTTAATGGTGTTTCTAACAAGCAGTTGAAACAATATTGAAAATTAGAGAATAGACATGTTAAAACTTGCAACTTTAAGTTTAAATATATCATTTATACCAAAATCAGAATTTATTTAAGATTTATGGCTGGGTGCAGTGCCTCACGCCTATAGTCCTAGCACTTTGGGAGGCCAAGGCAGGTGGACTGCTTGAGCCCAGGAGTTTGAAACCAGACTGGAAAACATGGCAAACCCCATCTCTACAATCAATCAATTAATCAATAATTCTACCTGGCCCTTTAGCAAAGAATTAAGAAAAATAAGTACAGGCTGGTGGCTCACGCCTGTAATCCCAGCACTCTGGGAGGCTGAGGAGGGCAGATCACGAGGTCAGGAGTTTGAGACCACCTGGCCAACATAGTGAAACCCCATCTCTACTAAAAATACAAAAAATTAGCCAGGCGTGGTGATGGGTGCTTGTAATCCAGCTACTTGGGAGGCTTAGGCAGGGGAATCACTTGAACCTGGGAGGAGGAGGTTGCAGTGAGCCAAGATCACGCCACTGCACTCTAGCCCAAGCAACAGTACAAGCCTCCATCTCAAAAATAAATAAATACACAAAATTTGCCAGGTATGGTGGCACTTGCCTGTGGGTCCCAGATACTCCAGAAGCTGAGGTGGGAGGATTACCTGAGCCAGGGGAGGTTGAGGCTACAGTGCGCCATGATCACACCACTGCATTCCAGCCTGGGCAACAGAGTGACTCTGTCTCAAAAAAAAAAAAAAAAAAGAGTTTGTGGCTTTAACAGATGTTAACTCATCATTTTTCCTTCTTTTCCTGAGAAAGTCACAGTTAATTGGTTCTATAGCTATACTCGTGCATAAAAGATTGTTTTACAAACACTGACATCATACATTAGAAATATATTAGGCCAGGTGCAGTAGCTCATGCCTGTAATCCTCAGTTTGGGAGGCTGATGGGAGCAGATCACGAGGGTCGAGACCACCTGGCCAACATGGTGAAACCCCATCTCTACTAAAAATACAAAAATTAGCTGGGCGTAGTGGTGCACGCCTGTAGTCCCAGCTACTCAGGCTGAGGCAGGAGAGTCACTTGAGCCTGGGAGGCGGAGGTTGCAGTGAGCCAAGATTGTGCCCCTGTACTCCAGCCTGGCAACAGAGTGAGACTCCGTCTCAGAAAAATTATAAAATAAAATTGATATTATGCCATAAAATTAATTGAAGAAAGTCAACCCTTTTTTTCCCCCAGGGTTTGACCATTTTAAATAAAATCAATTTCTTAAAGGTTAGTTAACACTCAGCTGTGAACCTGTATGACCCTGGGGACTTTTCCAATGGGCGCTCTCGAAGCAGTATTCTAAGCTTTTCTATGCTATTTTTTTTATACTTTCCTTCAAGGTCCTAACGTGTATTTGTACTAGGAAATCAACCATTTCCTCTAGGTTTCCACTTTGATGCAATAGGTTTCTCTTATTTGACTTTTAATTTTTCCTTTTTCTAGATATTACATAATTCTTTTTTAGGGGCAGGGTCTCACTCTGTTGCCCAAGCTAGAGTGCAGTGCTGCAATCACAGCTCACTGCACCATCAACCTCCCAGGCCCATGTGATCCTCCCACCTCAGCCTCTCGCATAGCTGGGACTACAGACACATGCCACCACACCCAGCTAATTTTTTATTTTCTTGTAGAGATAGGGTCTTGCGATGTTGCCCAGACGATCTCAAACTCCTAGGCTGAAACAATCTTCCCACTTCAGCCTCCCAAAGTGCTGGGATTACATAAAATTGTTAATCCTATGTACTTTTGCTAATTTTTGTCAACGATATTTTAAAAGTATACTTACCTTGTTTTCAATTGACTGTCATGTTTGACAAAATCTTTCATGACACAATGACAATCTTAAATGATTTGACGTTAATTTCTGCTTAGTGAGATGTCTTTTACAGGACACAGTGGTATTATTTAAGACACACACATACACACACACACAGGGACCTCCAAATCCATGGGCTCTATATTCATGGATTCAACCAACCTTGGCTCAATGATATTTGAAAAACAAATAAATAATTAACAACAATGAAAACATAAATACCAATACAGTATAAGAACTATTGACATACAGCATTTACATCGGATTAGGTACTATCGGTAGGGATGATTTAAAGTATACAGAACAATGTGCATAGAAAATATGCAAATACTGGCCAGGCTGGTGGCTCACGCCTATAATCTCAGCACTTTGGAAGGCCGAGGTGGGTGGATCACAAGGTCAGGAGTTCAAGACCAGCCTGGCCAACATGGTGAAACCCCATCTCTACTAAAAATACAAAAATTAGCTGAGCATGGTGGCACATGCCTGTAATTCCAGCTACTTGGGAGGCTGAGGCAGGAGAATCGCTTGAACCCAGGAGGCAGAGGTTGCAGTGAGCCAAGGCCGTGCCACTGTACTCCAGCCAGGCAACAGAGTGAGACTCCATCTCAAAAACACACACACACACACAATGCAAATACTATGCCATATAAGGAACCTGAGCATCCATGTGGTTGGGGGGTGGGTCCTGGAACTAATCCTCCATGGATGCTGAGTGACAATGGCATACTTGCTATTCTACTGGCAGTTCTAAACATTTGTTTGTGGTTTATTTTGGGTTTCCTAATTACACAATCGCATCTCCAATTCATGGCAGTTTTGTTTCTGCACCCATCCCTAATTCCTTACATTCCTTGTTTTCACACATTGGCTAGATGTTACTCATTTCGTAAAAGTGACGCACATTCTTGTAATTTTGTTTTGTTTTTGTTTTGTTTTTTACAGACAAGGTCTCACCTTGTTGCCCAGGATGGAGTACAAGGGGCATGCTCATAGCTCACTGTAGCCTTGAACTACTGGACTCAAGCTAACCTCCTGCCTCAGCCTCCTCAATAGCTGGGACTACAGGCACGTCACTACATCTGGCTAATCTTTTTTTTGAGATGGAGTCTTGCTCTGTCGCCCAGGCTGGAGTGCAGTGGCACAATCTTGGCTCACTGCAACTTCCACCTCCTGGGTTCAAGCAATTCTCCTGCCTCAGCCTCCCAAGTTTATGGGATTACAGGCACATGCCACCTCACCTGGCTGAGTTTTGTATTTTTAGTAGAGACAGGGTTTCACCATGTTAGTCAGGCTGGTCTTGAAATCCTGACCTCAAGTGATCTGCCCACCTTGGCTTCCCAAAGTGCTGGGATTACAGGTGTGAGCCACGGTGCCTGGCCACACCTGGCTAATCTTTTTTAAAAAGTTTTTGTACAGACAGGGTCTCCCTATGTTGGCCAGGCTGGTGTCAAACTCCTGGGCTCCAGCAATCCTCCAGCCTCAGCCTCCCTAAGTGCTGGGCTTACAGGGATGAGGAACTGCACCTGGCTAATTTTACTTTAAATGAAATCTTTCTACTATTTTATCATTAAGTATGACTTGTGTTTTCAGAACGTATGTTCCAAACATATGTTTTGGAACATATATTCCCTACCAAGTTACAGGAATTAATTTTTATTCCCAATTTAATAGTATTTGAAAGTCATCTATGGGTATTAAATTCCATCAAGTGATTTATCAGCATATACTGAGACAATCCCTATGAGTTTTATCTGGTAATGAAGTTAATTAAAATATTTTCTAATATTAAATCTTCCAAACCTACTTTTATTTTTTGAGACAGGGTCTCGCTCTGTCACCCAGGGTGGAGTAGTGGTATGATCTTGGCTCACTGCAACTTCCGCTTCCTGGATTCAAGTGATTCTCTTGCCCCAGCCTCCCAAGTAGCTGGGATTATAGGCACTTGTTACCATCCTGCTATTTTTTTGTATTTTTAGTAGACAGGGGTTTCACCATGTTGGCCAGGCTGGTCTCAAACTCCTGACCTCAAATGATCCACTCACCTTGGCCTCCTAAAGTGTTGGGATTACAGCCGTGAGCCACCACACCCAGCCCAAACATACTACTTTGTTTCCATTAAGATCAGGTTCAGCCCAATTTAACAGAACCAACTCCCCTCCAATCCCAAAGAGAAAAGGTGTCTTAAGATAGTTTATTTCTCTTCCATGTAAAAGATACCAAGATGTAGGTAGTCTAAAGCTGGCAACATAGCATCCTGTTTATCAGAGTCACATCACTTTTTCTGCTATACATTCCAGCAGATGGCCTAAATCTTCAGGATGAGTTTAAGTGCTATGATAATTGCTGAATCTCCAAACACCATCGGATATTAAATAATGCAGATAAAAAAGAAAAAATGTTAAAAGGCACAAAGGGGCTTTCCCCAGTTGTCTGCTTACCTTTTTAAGGGACCTTCCCATTAGATCTTCTCAACAACTTCCATTATTCAAAAATTAGTAGCATGCCCACACTTAGCAGCAAAGACAGTAAAAAAATAATTATATATGCAGTATATATACACAAATATATGCTGTGTATATACACACACATATATGCAGTATGTATATAACACATACATATGCAGCATATATACACACACATACATACATACACACACACACACACACACACACTGCCACCACACATGGCTAATTTTTGTATTTTTAGTAGAGATGGTTTCACTGTGTTGGCCAGGCTGGTCTCGAACTCCTAACCTCAGGTGATCCACCCACTTCAGCCTCCCAAAGTGCTGGGATTACAGGCGTGAGCCACTGTGCCTGGCCCTATCTCTCTCTTTTTAAGTGGGTACACTGCCATTATAAATAATAGTGATTCTGCTGGTAATGAACAAAGGAAGTTGGATCCACTAATAGTCTGTTAAACCTAATAATATCATGACTTTCTTGTTGTTAGCTATACATTGCTTTGCTATAATTCAACTTATAATTTTTAAATCTATGTTTACAAATATGGTTTGCAAGTCATTTTTTCTCCTGAATTCCTATTTGATGGGGAAGTTGTAAAATACTGGGGTTATCTTTCCTTGGATTTTTCTTGTAACTAATAACTATTCCTGAAAAGTCTCTGGAATGTCTTTTTTTTTTTTTTTTTTCTGGGACTGGGGTAGAAAGAGTAGGTAGATTTACAAACCAGTGACTCATTTTCTATTTTGTAAAATTTTCATTTCATTAAAGAGTATTAAGTCCTAATCACGTATTATTCTTTCCCACAGTATCTGAGTGCTGTCCTCAATACTGTCAACACTTCTGGCTTCTACCAAGCAAGGCTGCATGTAGACTAGCAACAAACTAAAATCTAACCCTAGGTAGTAGTAAGCTGAATATAAATTTTCTCTTATGAATTTATTGTCTTCTTTGGTACATCAATAATAATATACACCTTTACAGTATTTCCCGGATTGGGGGATACACTTTAGCAAATATCTGCAATTATTTGTTTATGTAAGATTTCTCTTCCCTTCTGTGAATCATCATTCTTCACCCAAGGTATCTTGAGGTTGGATTCTGTATAAGCAGAACACAACAATAGTTAGGTATTCAGAAACCATTAAAATTCCTCACCTTCAAGGACGAAAATTTCTTTGGGCAAGAGACAGGGTTCCCTCCTCTAATAGAGCACAAAGCGGAAGGTGTTTCAGAAATATTTGCAGTGTTGAATCCTCATATTCCTCCAAGATAGCCCTAATCTAACTGCCAGGGTCACACTATTCCTAGATTAATGCCCACTCACCTAACAAACCTGATGAGGTAGTGAATAAAACTAATTTTGTGAGTAAGCAACTGGCAGAATTTTTCACCACTCTGACTCTATAGCTACACATAACTAAGTAGTATCACTGATGACACGTAATTTTATTTTATTTTATTTATTTATTTATTTTGAGACGGAGTCTTGCTCTGTAGCCTGGGCTGGACTGCAGTGGCCGGATCTCAGCTCACTGCAAGCTCCGCCTCCTGGGTTTACGCCATTCTCCTGCCTCAGCCTCCCAAGTAGCTGGGACTACAGGCACCCGCCACCTCGCCCGGCTAGTTTTTTGTATTTTTAGTAGAGACGGGGTTTCACTGTCTTAGCCAGGATGGTCTCGATCTCCTGACCTCGTGATCCGCCCGTCTCGGCCTCCCAAAGTGCTGGGATTACAGGCTTGAGCCACCGCGCCCGGCCAACACGTAATTTTAAATTGAAGTTTTAAGATTATATACATGGGTATCAAAAGCAGTCCCTCTTGACCACACTCCAGAATTGTTTAAATTTTTTCAGTGACAACTTATCCATTTCCCCAGAGCCTCAGTGAGCACATGATGCCAACAATTCATTTCATGACTTCATAGCATGGGCCAAGTTTCTGCTGTGGAATATAAATGGAGACTTGAAGGACTTCCATCCTGTCTTGGGAAACAGCCATTTCCAAATATCCACATATCCTTGCAAGCTTCTGCCTACACCTCTCTCTACCACCCATTTCTGAAGCAGTCTGATTTAGCAAGCTGTACGCAACAGATACACAATGGCTAATGCAATCCAACGAGGAATGTATTAAAAGCACACCCAATAGCTCAAAATAAAAGACAAGTGAACAAGGTTAAGGAAATGACAGTAAAAAAAGCTGTTCTAGGAACCTCTACTGAAATAGCTACTTATTACATCAAGATGCCACCATAGAACAAAAGCTCATGTTGCTTTTTCTGAACCTGAAAAACCTGTTAACCATGTACAGTTCTGAGCCTCAGCTGACAACAGTGCTCATGCCAAGTCCCTGGCAGGGCATCTTGAATGGTGGTTCCATCATGACTGCATATACTGTGAGGGAATGTTTCTCTAAGAGGAAATCAAGATGTTCTAACCGGTGACGGTAGAATACATTCCAGGCTACACAAACACATGAAGTGTGCCTTATATTGATTACTATAACTAAAGACGTTGCTGCCAAGGCTGCTTCCAAAGGGCAGAAGATACACAAGAAAATGTTTGCAGTGTGGAAATGCATTTTTACTAAGTCATTCTAGTAACAAGTTGTATTTGGTAAGCCACAAAGAAACAATGTTGGTATGCAGAGTAGAAATCTCTGGAAGATATTTACTTTTGTCTCACATACGGCATTCACAAGTAAAATGCCAAACTGCCAAATTCATATTATGTAGTACACATAGGAAGGTATCTAAACATCCCTGTAGGCTCTGGTATGTAACTTCTTCTGGTTAACCTCCTTACTAGATTCACTTGTACAATGAAATAATCTGTATCTTATTTATAATTTACTCAAATCTTTTCCTGAAAATTTGGAACACCTGGAATAAAATTTCTCTTAAAATGATTCCAAAAGGAAATCATTCTTCAAAATTAATATTAAAATACAATAATAGATTGGGGTTTTTTTTTAGAATGAAGCTTCTAAGGTGAGGTTAACAGTCCAGCTGTGGCTTATTTGGTACATTCATAGATGTTCACTCCTATATTTTTTCCCTAGGGGTTTGTCATTTCCAGATTTAAACTTTCCCTTACAGCATGGTTCCTCCAAGGTATATGCTTCCGATACATAAAATGTTTGTACTTTTGTTAATTCTGCTATTCATTAGCTCAATAATTTCTCTCATTAAAATCCTGTAAACCATGAATTTCAAAGAAGTCTATTCTATATTCATCTGGTTCATGAAGTTTCCTCTTTGTGAATCTTATGTTAATAAATGACTTTACAACATTTGTTTAACATGGTTCCTCACCTGTATGAACTTTTTAAAAAAGGTATGACTTGCTGCTGAGAATTTTCAGAGTGGTTACTAAATTCAGTTTTCTGTGTATTTTCTACTATTTTTTTCTGCATGTAAAGAACAGCTTTCTGTAGATGCCTTTCCATATGCTGTGTATTCATGAAGTTTCTATTCAGTATGTTTTCTGGAAGATGACAAGATGATTCCACTTACAGAGTTTCTCTTTATAGATGACTTTGTGATTTCTTGTGAATTCACTTTCCGGAGTTTCATAAAATTATCAATGTTTGTCATCTACATGAGTTCTCTGATGCATAATGAGCTGTGACTTCCAACAAAAGGCTTTCCCACACTCAGTGCACTTACAAGGCTTCTCTCCTGTATGTGTTCTCTGATGTGCACTGAGAATTGATTTTTGAGAGAAGGTTTTCCCACATTCATTGCACCCATAGGGTTTCTCTCCTGAATGAGTTCTTTGATGTACAATGAGCTGAGAATTCCTAATGAAGGCTTTTCCACACTCGCTGCATTCATATGGTTTCTCTCTTGTGTGCATTCTCTGGTGTACAAGAAGGCGTAGCTTCCCACTGAAGGATTTCTCACATTGACTGCATTTATAAGGGTTTACCCTTGCATGAGTTCGCTCATGTACAATGAGTAGTGACTTCCAAATGAAGGCTTTCCCACATTCATTACATTCATATGGTTTCTCACCTGAATGAGTTCTCATGTGTATAATTAGGTATGACTTGCTGCTAAAAGCTTTCCCACATTCACTGCACCCATAAGGCTTTTCCCCCGCGTGAGTTCGCTGATGTGAAATGAGCTGGTCTTTCCTATTAAAGGCTTTTCCACATTCACTGCATTCATAGGGATTTTCTCCAGTGTGAATTCTCTGATGCACAATGAGTTGTGAATTGAAACTAAAGGATTTCCCGCATTCCCTGCACTCGTGTGGTTTCTCTCCTGTATGAGTTCTCGTATGTATAATAAGGTATGACTTGCTCCTGAAGGCTTTCCCACACTCACTGCATCCATATGGTTTTACTCCTGTGTGACTTCTCTGATGTACAATGAGCTGGGACTTCAAACTAAAGGTTTTTTCACATTGACTGCATCCATAGGGCTTTACTCCAGTGTGCACTCCTTGATGTACAATGAGCTGCGATTTGAACGTAAAGGCTTTTCCACATTCATTACAACTATAGGGTTTCTCTCCTGTATGAGTTCTCTGATGTACAATCAGGTTTGACTTTGTATTAAAGGCTTTCGGACACTCACTACATTCAAATGGTTTCTCCCCTGTATGAGTTCTCTGGTGTATAATAAGCTGTGACTTTAAACCAAAAGCTTTTCCACAGTCGGTGCATTCATAAGGCTTCTCTCCTGCATGAGTTCTCTGGTGTGAAATAAGCTGGTATTTCCGACTGAAGGCTTTCCCACATTCGTGGCATTCATAGGGGTTCTCTCCTGTATGAATCCTCTGATGTATAATGAGCTGTGATTTAAAACTGAAGGCTTTCCCACAATCGTTGCATTCATGGAGTTTTTCTCCTGTATGAGTCCTTGTATGTATAATAAGGTAAGACTTGCTCCTGAAGGCTTTGCCGCATTCGTTGCATACATAAGGTTTCATTCCTGTGTGACTTCTCTGATGTACAATGAGCTGTGATTTCAAACTGAATGCTTTCCCACACTGAATACACCCATAGGGCTTTACTCCTGTGTGAATCCCCTGATGTACAACGAGCTGTGATTTGAATGTAAAGGCTTTTCCACAATCACTACAAACATAAGGTTTCTCCCCTGTATGGGTTCTCTGATGTACCATAAGGTTTGACTTTGTATTAAAGGCTTTCTGACATTCATTGCATTCATATGGTTTCTCTCCTGTATGAATTCTTTCATGTATAATGAGCTGTGATTTTAAACCAAAAGCTTTCCCACATTCATTACACACATATGGTTTCTGTCCTGAATGAGTTTTCTGGTGTGAAACAAGCTGGTCTTTCCTACTGAAGACTTTCCCACATTCACAGCACTCATAGGGATTCTCACCTGTGTGGATTCTCTGATGTATAACAAGTTGTGAATTGAAACTGAATGTTTTCCCACATTCACCACATTCATGCAGTTTCTCTCCTGTATGAATTCTCTGATGTACAATGAGGTATGATTTACTACTGAAGTCTTTCCCACATTCATTACACCCATAGAGTTTCTCTTCTGCGTGAGTTCGCTGATGCACTACAAGGTATGACTTGCTGCTGAAGGCTTTCTCACAATAGCTACATCCAAAGGGTTTTTCGCCCATATACACTTGTTGGCACATAAGTTGCGATTTCTTATTGACAGCTTTTCCAGATTCATTACTTTCACAGTATTTTATTCCTATAACAGTTTGCTCCTGTTTAGAATGGAAGAATGATTTTCCATGTACCTGAAACCCATTAGGATTTTTTCCAGCATAATTACTAGTGAAATCTATATATTTCAAACCCTTTCCATGCGTGCCACATTTATGAGGTTTTTGTCTTGAAAGATAATTTGTACTAAGAAGACATAGTTTTCCAAATGTAGTGCATTCAAAGCTTTTTGCCGTACTTCCCAGCTTGTCTTTATTTTCCTGATGCCATTCCATAAGATCATCAATTTTCCAGACTGTGTCTAGAAATGAGAACAATTAGTCATATGTTATAAATAATAACATGATTGTAGTATACTAGAAAGTTGCCTATGAAATGCCATATCATGAGGTTTTTTAGTTTCAGATATCAGATCTGAATATAAATAAATTCTCAGGTGTAAAAACACTCAAACTACTGGGTACTGAGAAAAAGAAAGAAAAACCAAACTGAAGATAGGCATAGTAAACTGATAAGAAGTTAAAAAGTTTTGCATATTGGATAAAGAAGGCAAAATAGGCACAAGGAACAATGAAGACAATATAAAGATGTTATTAGGGATCTATGAACATTAGATTTATTCAAAAAATAATTATTAAATGCCAACTATGTGCCAAAAACTATGCTACCTTCTAAAGAAATGGCAGAGAACAATGCAGATTACCGCCCAGTCCTCCTGGGAATAACATCTCAATACCTAGCAAATGGATAAAAATAAACTGAGAGGGAACATCATTCCCTAACAGGACAAGAAGCAGTTCTTAAAACTATTCAGAGAAATCAAAACCGAAACAAAAAGCTTCCTACAATGTAACAAAAATTAGAATGCCATCAGACTTCTCATTAGGAAAACTAGAGGACAGAAAACAGAGCAATGAGGAATAAAGTCAAAACATTTTCAGATACAGAGGTCTCAATGTTTCTATCACCCTTTTCCAGGAAGCTACTCGAGTTGCTCCAAGAAAAGAAATGACAGAGGATATAGAAAATAAAATCAAAAAGGAGATCCTAGGATAAAAATTGCACAGAAGGTCTTAAGAAAAACTAAGCTACTCTGAAGGAAGTCAGAAAAACTTAGCAGTCAGTATCACTAGGAAGAAAAAAGGAATACAATTAATAATTTGGCTGAAAGTATCAGCCAAGAATATTCAGATACTGAAAGGAGAGTCTGCAGTTAAATATATGATTAATACCTTAATGATAACAAAATTAAACAAGCAAAAAACTAACTACAGAAAAAAATACAAATTTAGAAACAAAAATAAATCACTGTATACTTTCATGATTTACCTATAAACAGAAATTACAGTCATACCAACATAAAAATTGAAGACAGATCTAACCAAAAACATGAAATAACTGTATCAGAATGATGGAGGTATGGGAACACACGAAGAGACATGTCTCCATCATGAGTGTGCATACGGTGGGAAGGTATGGACAGAGAAGAGTGAAAGAGAAGTAAATCACCTTTCTATACTGAGCAATCATTAGGGGAGAAAGCCAAGGTGTAGCAGAATAAGCTGGTTATTTAGAAATATGGAGGCAACTACCACAAGAGTTAAAAAGAGACTGAAGATGTTTTCTCTAGCAGTCATGGAAAAGAATGGGCACAGGGTAGGCAAACAGTTGTTTGATACTGAAGCCATCCTAACTATCAAATCCTATATTTTATCCTTCCGTTCCTTCTGTTGCTGGTAACATACCCATCCTTATCTTTGCTTGGTTCCTGTAGCTCTGCTTTCATCATTTGAAATCTAATGTATCTTCTCTACAGCATGCTCTTTGTAACAATAATGGCAAAAACAGGATTATACTTGACACCCCAAGGTGGAGTTCAAAGAATTTAAAAAATCAGGGAATACTAAACCCAGTAACTAAAAGACAGGCTTTTTTTTTTTTTCTTTAGATGGAATCTCACTCTGTCACCAGGCTGGAGGGCAGTGGTGTGATGTAGGCTCACTACAATCTCCACCTCCCAGGTTCAAGCAATTCTCCTGACTCTGCCTCCCGAGTAGCTGGGATTACAGGCATGCATCACCACATCCAGCTAATTTTTGTACTTTTAGTAGAGATGGGGTTTCACCATGTTGGCCAGGATGGTCTTGATCTCTTGACCTCATGATCCACCTGCCTCAGCCTCCCAAAGTGCTGGGATTACAGGCATGAGCCAGAGTGTCTGGCCTTTTTTTTTTTTTTTTTTTTTTTTTTTTTTTTTTTTTTAAAGAGACAGGGTTTGCCAGGCGCAGTGGCTCATGTTTGTAATCCCAACGCCTTGGGAGGCCAAGGCGGGCAGATCACCTGAGGTCAAGAGTTCGAGACCAGCCTGACCAACATGGTGAAACCCTGTCTAAAAACACAAAAATCAGCCAGGTGTGGTGGCACGTACCTGTAATCCCTGCTACTCAGGTGAGGCAGGAGAATCGCTGGAACCTGGGAGGTGGAGGATGCAGTGAGCCAAGACTGCACCACTGCGCTCCAGCCTAGGCAACAGACCAAGACTCCATCTCAAAACAAAACAAAACAAAAAACAAAACAAGAGACTGGATCCCTCTCTGTCACCCAGATTCAAGTGCAGTGGTGCAATCATTGCTCACTGCATCTTCAACCTCCCAGACTCAACTGATCCTCCCACTTCAACATCCCAAGTAACTGGGACCACTGGCAACAGCCATCATCAACAGCTAATTTTTAAAAATTTTTGGTAAAGCTGGGGTTTCACTATGTTGCCCAAGCTGGTCTTAAGCTCTTGGCCTCAAGTGATCCTCCCACCTTGGCCTCCTAAACTGCTGGGATCACAGACAAATGCCACTGCACCCGGCCCAGGCATTCTAAAGCTTGAAAATTATTTAAACATGATTCAAGACCATATTAAATATGGTTCCTGGCTGTGGTCCAAAGGCAATCACTGGGAACCCAAATAAACACCAAGAGAATTGAGATTCTGAAGCTACAGAAAAGCAGTCTCCCAGTGACCACCTTGAGTTTAATCACAGATGACGATGGAAAAGGAAATTATGCTTGCAGAGCAGAAACAAAGGTCCCTCAGGTAGCTGATTTCACTGCCACAGAAAGAAACCCTGACAAAGTCTACAGTATAAACCAGTGGCTGCCATGTGGTGTTCACTGCTGCTGCCCTCCTGGAACTGGGGGACCCTAGACTTGTCTCTATCCCTCTACATTTGGATGACTGGATGTGTTTAATTTATCTTTAATTATAGGTCTATAGACCATAAATAACTACTCCCAGCTCTGAATGGGAACAGGATCCTAGACTTGTATTAATGTAGTACAAGAATAAACATATGGGTTGCAGCAAATATTTGAAGATGGATGGCTGGGAAGAAGGGTGTGACAGGTGCTGCCTGGCCAAGGAAGGTGAAGGCAGACAGTGCTGCTTACCCAGTGGTTCTTCTGCCCTGTTCCTGGCTGGCAGTAACCTGATTCTTTTCCACCCCCATCCTTACGGTGATGTGCTTCAGTCAGGGAAGTGAGGACCCATTTCTATCCCCAGCCCGGCTTCCAAAAGGTAAAGCATAATTTGTCTAAGCCAACAGAGATAGCCCCATTTGCCTTTCCAGAGCCTTCCTCAGACAGGGGCACGTGACAAAAATGTAGCCTGTTGAACACGATCAGTCTGCTTGAGACCTCCTGGGATGAGTTTTCCTGACAGACTCACGTGTGAAGAAACAGCCCTTTTCATTTCACTAGCCACTGGTATATCCACAGGCATCAACTAGAACTGCAAGAGCCATTTGAGGACCATTAAAGAAGATAACCTAAGGAAAATGCCAGCATACCTAGATGGGCCCTTGGTGATTGAGTGAGTGAGTCACTTAGTTGATCCTGGAGCTGCCCCACCTCAGGACTTTTTGTGATGTGTAATAATAAATCACTTCTTAAATTAGTTGGTCTGGGATTGACCAATAACTGCAGCTGAAGCAATCCTAGTAATACAAGGACTAACTGTTGATTTATGCTGTCAAGCTAGTGATAGAATAAATGGGGTGTTCAGGGAAACACATCTGACAGTAACACCGAAGATGAATTAGTATAAAAAGAGTAAAATGAATAAATTTAGCTAAGTACACCAATCCAGACATGACAATATTGGCCTCGTTTTGAGTGGGAATTGAGACGATGAGGGTTTTAAAAGACCTCTTTTTAAAGGAACAAAATGCTAACAGACTGTACCAAAACTAGTAAGGGAGCCCTGCACAGAAAGGAAATTCAAGCTGACTTATCCAGTGTTAGGAAAAAAACCTTAAAATGGAAGAAACAGCAGGATGAACAAAAAGAAAGATGAAAAGAAGGTGGTATGTAGGTGGCTATGGAGCAGTGGGAGAGACAATTTCAGTTTCTGAAAACGAGGCCAGGGAGTGGTACAAGGAAGACGCCAGTGAATCAATCTAAACCAGGACCAAAGGGCAGATAAAAGACCATTGTGGCTATCAATTACCAGTAGAGGAAAAGAGCTTAAATCTTCCGAATGGAAGTTGTTAAGGTCCGAATGTGTCCCCTCTAAAATTCATGTCGAAACTTAATCCCCATTGTGGTGGTATTAAGAGGAGAAGACAAAGTCCTGCCCTAATGAATGGATTAGTAGTTTCTAAAAGGGCTTGAGGGAACGATCTTAGGCCTGTTTTGCCCCTCTTTCTGTCCCACAGTGTTCCTCACCTCCAGAGGATGCAGCAACAAGGAGTCATCTTGGAAGCACAGAGCAGGCCCTCACCAGACACCAAACCTGCCAGCACCTTGGCTTTGGACTTTCCAGCCTTCAAAACTGTGAGAAATAAATTTCTGTGCTTTATAAAATTACCTAGTCTGTAGTATTTTATTATAGCAACACAAACGGACTCAGACAGAAGTCTTCTTTTTTTGAGATGAGATCTCGCTATCACCCAGGCCAGAGTCTAGTGGCACAATCATAGTTCACTGCAGCATCAACTTCCTGGGCTCAAGCAATCCTCCAACCTCAGCCTCCCAAGGAGCTGGGACAACAGGTGCACACCACCATGCTCAGCTAATATGTGAGCCTTTTAAAAGTTACACTATATGAGGGAAATGAAGAATAAAGACCCCTTGGATTCAGAAGAGCAAGAGAAGCCCAGTAGAACATGAAGGGAAAAAGTGCTTGGTCATGCAGCACAGGAGCAGGATCAACAGGTGTCACTGCAGGATCATGGACACTATCAAATGACAAAGGAATGTGCTCAGAAGGTACAGAGTGATAATGTTAAAGCCATTAGCAAGGCTGGGCGCGGTGGCTGACGCCTGTAATCCTAGCACTTTGAAAGGCTGAGGTGGGTGGATCATGAAGTCAGGAGATCGAGACCATCCTGGCTAACATGGTGAAACCCTGCCTCTACTAAAAAGACAAAAAATTAGCCAGGCTTGGTGGCGGGCGCCTGTAGTTCCAGCTACTCGGAAGGCTGAGGCAGGAGAATGGCGTGAACCTGGGAGGCAGAGCTTGCAGTGAGCCCAGATCGTGCCACTGCACTCCAGCCTGGGCGACAGAGGGAGACTCTGTCTCAAAAAAAAAAAAAAAAAAAAAAGGCCATTAGCATAGAGAAGCATAAAAGGGGTAGAATCTACTAACGGGTTTCAAAAAGAAGGAAGATGGGACTGTGGCTGTTGAATTTATGTGTAAGGGATTTAAACGTAATTTTCAAAATATAGAAAGGAAAGAGAAGGAGTATGAGAGTCACATCAAGTGAAGAAAAGAGGAAAGGTTTGCTAAAATGCATAATGAAGTGAGTCTATCACCAAGACAGAGTAAGGAAGGAAATAAGGACACCAACCAGAAGATTAAGAGTGGATGGTAAGGCTGGGCGTGGTGGCTCATGCCTGTAATCCCAGCACTTCAGGAGGCTGAGGCAGGCAAATCACTGAGGTCAGGAGTTCGAGACCAGCCTGGCCAACATGGCGAAACCCCTTCTCAACTAAAAATACAAAAATTAGCTGGGCGTGGTGGCGCACAACTATAATCCCAGCTACTCAGGAGGCTGACGCAGAAGAACTGCTTGAACCCAGGAGGCAGAGGATGCAGCGAGCCGAGATCATGCCACTACACTCCAACCTGGACAACAGAGTGAAACTCTGTCTCAAAAAAAAAAAAAAAAAAGGAGCGCATGGTAATACGTGAGGCAAAGTACAAACAAGAGGAGCACATCACATTAGAATTCATGCTAATTCTGAATAAAGAGGAAAAGATTTGTCTCCATCACTCACTTGGACAGGACTGATTTGGAATTTGGGCCTGCACCACACACAGCTCTTCTCCTTGTTCCAACTTGAAGATGATATCAGGTTTGGTGTGTTGATACCCTATAAACAGAAAATCACAGACAACCTGGAACAAACAGGTTGGGATTCAGAGATTCTGAAGAATGGGGAAGATTTGGTTTGGAGGTAGCATGATGAAGCTGCCTTGTTGCAATTTGGCAAAGTAAAGACTATTCAACTGGCATACTCTGCTGCCAACAGGGAACTAAGAAAATCTGGCCTTAAAATCTAAGTCCAAAATCACTAAGTATTTCACAGAAGGCCTCCAGTTTTCAGCAACCAAGAAGAAGCCTGGAGATCAAACACACACCTCCTCAGGGAGGCAGCACTTACCTAGGGACACCAGGTTGCTATAGTTCTCCAACATCACATTCCTGTACAGGCACTTCTGTGCTGGGTCTAGCAGCTGCCACTCCTCCCAGGTAAAATCCACAAACACATCCATGAATGACAATGGTCCCTGAAATACAATACTCTCATCCAATCTCAAGTTATTTTACTAGGTTTGTGGAAAACTAGCTGCTTAGGGTGTCTATTACTGATGTTCAACTTTGTGAGAACAAAAATTGTACTGAAAACACGCATCAATGTGCATTAAATCAGTCATCTTTCTTTTTTTTTTTTTTCGTTGAGACGGAGTCTTGCTCTGTTGCCCAGCCTGGAGTGCAGTGGTGTGATCTTGGCTCACTGCAAGCTCCGCCTCCCGGGTTCATGCCATTCTCCCGCCTCAGCCTCCTTAGTAGCTGGGACTACAGGTGCCCACCACCACACCTGGCTAATTTTTTGTATTTTTAGTAGAGATGGGGTTTCACCGTGTTAGCCAGGATGGTCTCGATCTCCTGACCTCATTATCTGCCCACCTGGGCCTCCCACAATGCTGGGATTACAGGTGTGAACCACCACGCCTGGCCGTAAATCAGTCATCTTTCATTTAACATTTGACAACTAGATAAACTCTCTTTAACAAATGCAATAAACTCTCTTTAAAGTTTTAAGCTATCCTAGAAACCATCTATACAAGGGTTCTCAGACATGGGACATTCAGTACTAAAGGCAGGACAGTCAGACAAAGAAGTTCGAATGATCACTCCTACATCTGCAATACAGTTACCGACCTCTAGGTGCCGGGAATATAAAAATGAATGAAATAGAGTCCTGCCCCCAAGAAGCATTCAGCACTGCACAAGGAAGGAAAGCTACATATGCAAATGCAACTGGAAGTCAACGAAGTTAAAATAAAAGAACACAGATTACAACATGGGCACAAACGAAGAAGTAAGCAATGCTATTTGACAGGGTCAGGTGGAATCTGTGAAAGGGTACTATAGGTACCTAGAAGAAAAGACACATTAAAACTTTATGGACTAAAAAGGTAACTGCCGTAAGTAGCAGCCACTCTGTGGGATAAAAGACCTAGACATGAAAATATACAGATGGTAAATGAGCATACAAGGCATGCTCAATGCCATATGTCATTAGGGAATTGCAAATCTAGACAAAAGTAAGACACCACTACACATCTACAAGAATGGATAAAATCCAAAAAACTGACCACCAAATGCTGGAGAGGATGTGGAGCAACAGGAACTCTTATTCATTGCTGGTGGGAATGAAAAGTGGCAGAGTCTCTTTGGAAGCCAGTTTGGCAACTTCTCACAAATCTAAACAGTCTTACCATATAATCCAGCAACTACACCCTAGGTATTTATACAAATGAAATGAAAACTTACGTTAAAACAAAAAGAGAAGACATACATGGCAAGTATCATATATGAAAAGAAGTTATCATTACTGAACCCACAGACATGAAAAGACAAACTACTCTATGCACATACATTTGGTAAGTTAGATGAAAAGGACATATTCCTTGGAAGACACAAATTACCAAACTTACTCAAGAACAGATAAACAGGCCAGGATGGCTCACGCCTGTAATCCCAGCACTTTGGGAGGCCAAGGCAGGCAGATCACGAAGTCAGGAGAACAAGACCATCCTGGCTATCACAGTAAAACCCCGTCTCTACTAAAACTACAAAAAGGTAGCTGGGCATGGTGGCACACACCTGTAGTCCTAGCTACTCAGGAGGCTAAGGCAGGAGACTCACTTGAACCCGGGAAGCAGAGGTTACAGTCAGCCAAGATCGTGCCACTGTATTCCAGCCTAGGCGACAGAGTGAGACACCATCTCAAAACAACAAACAAACAAACAAATAGATAAGCTTAATTAATAATTATATATCTATTAAAGGAATAAAATTTGGGCCGGGCGCGGTGGCTCACACCTGTAATCCCAGCACTTTGGGAGGCTGAGGCAAGTGCATCACGAGGTCAGGAGATCGAGACCATCCTGGCTAACACAGTGAAACCCCATCTCTACCAAAAATATAAAAAATTAGCCAGGCGTGGTGGTGGGCACCTGTAGTCCCAGCTACTCAGGAGGCTGAGGCAGGAGAATGGCGTGAATTTGGGAGGCGGAGCTTGCAGTAAGCCAAGATGGTGCCACTGCACTCCAGCCTGGGTGACAGAGTGAGACTCCATCTCAAAAAAAATAAAAAAAGAAAGAAATAAAATTTGCAGTTAACATCATACAGATTGGAAAGAAACAAAACTGTCCTTTTTTACAGACAGAGTAAGAAGGAAACTGACGATGTCAACAAAAAGATTAAGATGACATGACTGTTTACAAAGAAAATAACAAAAAATCTAAGAAAGTTCCTAGAACTAACTAGTGAATGTAGCAAGGTCACAGGATACATGGTCAATACATAAAAGTTGGCTATATGTCTATATAACAGCAATAAATCATTTGATTTTGTAATTAAGAAACTGGCTGGTGCCATGGCTCACACCTGTAATCCCAGCATTTTAGGAGGCCGAGGGAGGTGGATCACTTGAGGTTAGGAGTTTGAAACCAGCCTGGCCAACATGGCGAAACCGTCTCTACTAAAAATACAAAAATTAGCCAGGTGTGGTAGTGCGCACCTGTAGTCCCAGCTACTCAGGAGGCTGGGGCGGGAGAACTGCTTGAACCCAGGAGGCGGAGGGTGCAGTGAGCCCAGATCGTGCCACTGCACTCCAGCCTGAGTGACGGAGCAAGACTCCTCAAAAAAAAAAAAAAAAATTAAGATACTGATACTGTTTACAACAGCAACAACGAAACAGAAAGAACTTACATATAAATCTAAAATATCTGTGTAGGATCTGTATGCTCAAAACTATAAACACTGACTTTTAAAAATCAAAGATCTAAATAACAGGGGGACCCTGTGTTCGTGGATTTGAACTCAATCCCAAACGTACGGTAAATCTAAAAGTTAAAGGTAAGGTAATAAAGTAACAAAGAAAAAGATCTTTATGAGCTTAGGATAAGAAAAAAATAGGACACAAAAGTCATTAGCAATAAAAGAAAAAAAAGTGCAATACAGACTCAGTAAAAGTTAGAAATACCTGTTCATCAAAAGTAAGCATTAAGAGAGTAAAAAAGCAAGCCAATATTGGAAGTAAAACAAGCACCCCAGGTAAAAATTTGAATATAGGCTTCATATAAAGTTTGTTTTAAACTTTAATGTGCATTAATCACTTAATCTTGTTAAAATGAAGAGTCTTATATTAACAGCATTGAGGTGAACTCTGATATTCTGCATTTCTAACAAGCTTCCAGAACAATACATATTTTGTAAACACACATTTTTTTGAAAACAGGATACAAATAAAACACAAAATAACTTTTTAGGGATGGGGAAGGAGATGGACATTGATGATGAGGAAATAAGAGAATATATAAATAAAAGCAGAAAGGACCTTACATGAACCAATGATAAAAGGGCCACAGGCCAGGCACAGTGGCTCATGACTGTAATCCCAGCACCTTGGGAGACTGAGGCAGGGGGACCGCTTGAGCTCAGGAGTTGATGACCAGCCTGAGCAATATAGGGAGACCTTCTCTCTACTAAAAATAAAAAACATCAGCCAGGCATGGTGGCACTTGCCTGTTGTCCCAGCTACTCAAGAGGCTGAGGCTGGAGGATCACCTGAGCCTGGAGTTTGAGGCTGCAGCGAGTTATGATTGCACCACTGCGCTCCAGTCTGGGCGACAGAGCAGGACCCTGTCACAAAAAAAAAAAGTTGGGGGGGTCTTGACCTGAACTGAGGAGTGATTAACTTAACCCTTTGACCTAAGGATCTCCATCCCTCTCCACACCAAAAAAAAAAAAAAAAAAAAAAGTAATAAAGAAAACACTAGGAATAAACAAATGAGAAGCTCACCCAGGACGTGGTGACTTTTGGCTGCTCTTGGGAAATAAATAGCCACTCTAGGACTTTCTCTGTTCTGCGACTCTTCCGCTTCTGCCTGGGTGCTCCAGGGAGGTGTTGCAGGCCAAGAGTCCCTTGGCCCAAGACGGAGTCCTGACCTTGGAGCTTTCTGATCCTATCCCATGAACTGTTTCGTTCTTGGAGAGGTGGGACCTGTGGACTCAAGAGCAAATTTACTTTAGGGAGCATAATCTACTTCTGGGAAAAGGAAACAGGGGTCACATCACATAAATGTGAGAGAAACACATTAGAAAACAAGGCAGGTTTAACTTCAGGAAATGCAGGGTTAGAGGTAGAAAATGGCTTCCTGACAAGGCTTAGCACCAAGAGTTCAGGCCGTGTTCTGAGCCCTTCATGACAAAAACAGAGGCAGGACCCTCAAACAGCAAAGCTACAGAAAGATCCTGGCTCATCCTAGCTCCAAACAGGGACTTCCTGCCACAAACCAAATGGCGTCTTAATAGGCTGGTTTGGGAGGGCAGCGGGAATATAACACTATTATGAGGGAAAAAGGAACAAAATGAGGTTCTGACAGACAACAAAAACATAACCAAAATATCTGACCACATAAAAACTGTTACACGACATTTCAAAATGAAGTAAAAGAAATCAGAAAAACGAAACTTTGAGAGGACAGATTTACAACAAATAAAAGAGCCTAGAAGGTAGATGCTTAGACATCTGGAAAATGTGAAATGAGAAATATCAGAATAAATTAGGAAAAAAAATTCAGAAATGAAGATTAAATTAGGAGGAACACAAAAAAGTAGCAATGACCTAGAAGGCAGCACAGGTGAAAAGTAGGGAAAGCCTAAAAAAAGGGAATAAAAAATTAGAAAAAGAAACAATGAAATGACATGAAAAGGCTGTTCACTGAGGCATTTTTATAACCCAAATATCTATAACTACATAACTGGTTGAAAATGCTATGGCCATCTATACAGCAGTAAACGGTGACAGAGATAGGGAAGAGAGAACCAACCTCTATGCACCAGTATTGGTATAATACAATGATCAATACAGACTCTTAGTGATGACGACAAGGGGAAGAATACTACATACTAAAGCTGGCTTTCGTGTTAAAAAAAGAAGGGGCATTGCTAGTATATGTATATGCATGTCTTTGCCATATAAATGGGATAACATAGTATCTAGTCTTTTGTGTCTGGTTTCTTTCACTTCGCATAATGAGGTTTATACTTGTCATAGCACATATCGATAGTCTGTTCCTTTTGTTGCTGAATAGTATTCCAACACATTTCATCATTCACCATTAATGGACATTAAGATTATTCCCTGGAGGCTGGGCGTGGTGGCTCATGCCTGTAATCCCAGAACTTTGGGAGGCTGAGGCGGGTGAGTTGCCTGAACTCAGGAGTTCGAGACCAGCCTGGGCAACACAGTAAAACCCCATCTCTACTAAAATACAAAAAAAAAAAAAAAATTAGCCAGGCGTGGCAGCATACACCTGTAGTCCCAGCTACTTGGGAGGCTAAGGCAGGAGAATTGCTTGAACCTGGGAAGCAGAGGTTGCAGTGAGTGCCACTGCACTCCAGCCTAGGCAACAGAGCGAGACTCTGTCTCCAAAAAAAAAAAAAAGATTATTCCCTGGAAACCAACAGCTTATCTCTCAGCGCCTTCTCTGGGTACACTGGGCACTATCCACCCACTCTACATTTTGCTCTACATTTCAAGATCGAGGATTCTAGAATCTCTGCCTCTTAAGAAATCCTCAACCTGCATCCAGAGACTAGAGTACACAGGCCAGGAAAATGCACATAGAGCCAGACTATCTGGTTTTAAGTCCTGGCTCTACATTGACCAGGGGTGCCACCTGGTCTCCAACTAGCCCTTTCTGGGCCTCAGTATCCTTACCCATCAAGGGAGAATAACAGTATTCACCACCACCTGGGGCTAGGACTACTGTGAGGTTTTATTTTTTATTTATTTTTTTGGAGATGGAGTCTTGCTCTGTTGCCCAGGTTGGAGCGTAGTGCCACGATCTCAGCTCACTGCAAGCTCCGCCTCCCAGGTTCACGCCATTCTCCTGCCTCAGCCTCCCAAGTAGCTGGGACTACAGGCGCCCACCACCACGCCCAGCTGATTTTTTTGTATTTTTAGTAGAGATGGGGTTTCACCGTGTTAGCCAGGATGGTCTTGATCTCTCGACCTGGTGATCCACCCGCCTGAGCCTCCCAAAGTGCTAGGATTACAGGCGTGAGCCACCGCGCCTGGCCACTGTGAGGTTTTAACGTGATAATACCTAATAAAAGATTTGGCACAGAACCTCATACGTAGTAGACACTGAGCATTAACATTTGGTTGAAATGGCAAAAGAAAACAAAACAAAAAACCAGGAATACTTAATGAAAATAAACCACACTACAAAATGACAATCACCAAGATGAAAAGCATATGCTGGTTCTTAGAAAAGAGGACTCCACCTGCAAACATCCCCCGACTCTAACTAGTGTCTCCATTTCTACCACACTACACAAAATCCCTGCTACCTCTTGTCTGAACCACTGTAGTCACCTAATCAGTCTCGTTTCCCCCTTTCTGTGTCTACTCTTGTCCACCTACAACCTGTTCTCTACTCAGCACTCAGAAGGGTCTTTGGAAATCCTAAGCAGATCATGTTGCTCCCTTTCTTAGCACCATACCCTCTCCTGGACCCCATGGTTTCCTAGCCTGATCTGGCCTCTGGCCACCTGTGTTCATCTGCTCTCCTCTCTCTCACTCCCTACCCCCAGCCACAAAGACCTTCCTTCCAGGTTACAAAGGCATCAAACTTCTCCTGCCTTACAGCCTTGGCCCTGGCTGTTCCCGTCCTGGATGATCTTCTATCTGCTCTTAACAAGGCTGGCTTGCTATTGTAACTCAGACTTAGATGTCACTTCCTTAGTGGGGGCCTTCCCTGAGCACCCAAGCTAAAGTAGCCACCAGTCATTTCTTTTTTTGTTCTTTTTGAGACATAGTCTCGCTCTGACACCAGGTTGGAGTGCAGTGGCGCAATCTCGGCTCACTGCAACCTCCGATTCCCGAGGTTCAAGCGATTTTTCTGCCTCAGCCTCCCGTGCAGCTGGGATTACAGGTGCCCAACACCACACCCAGCTAATTTTCATATTTTTAGTAGAGACGGGGTTTCGCCATGTTGGTCAGGCTGGTCTCGAAATCCTGACCTCAGGTGATCTGCTCGCCTTGGCCTCCTAAAGTGCTGGGATTACAGGCATGACCCACCACACACAGCCCATCACCACTAAATTCAATTTAGGTTTTTATGACTGCTATGGTTTGAATGATTGCATCCCACCAAAATTCATGTTGAAACTTAAGCCCCATTGTGATGGTATTAAGAGGTGGGGCCAATTAGCTGGGTGTGATGGCGTGTGCCTGTAATCCCAGCTCCTCAGGAGGCTGAAGCAAGAGAATCACTTGAACTCGGGAAGCAGAGGTTGTGGTGAGCAGAGATTGCCATTGCACTTCAGCCTGGGCGACAGAGTGACTCAGCCTCAAAAAAAAAACGGGGGGGGGGGCTTTTAATAGTGATTAAATCATGAGGGCTCTCCTTCAGGAATGGGATTAATACCCCCTTAAAAGAGGTTTCAGAGAGCCGTCTGGCCCTTCCATCTCTTTGGCCATGTGAGGACACAGCAGTCTTCTCTTTTTGCCCCCTGCCATCATGTAAGGATGTAGCAAGAAAGTGCCATCTTGAAAGAAGAGAGCAGAGCCAGGTGTGGTGGCTCACGCTTGTAATCCCAGCACTTTGGGAGGCCAAGACGGGTGGATCACAAGGTCAAGAGATCGAGGCCATTGTGGCCAACATGGTGAAACTCTGTCTCTACTAAAAATACAAAAAAAAAAAAAAAATCAGTTGGGTGGTGGCGCACATCTGTAGTCCTAGCCATTTGGGAGGCTGGGGCAGGAGAATCACTTGAACTCGGGAGGTGGAGGTTGCACTAAGCCGAGACTGCACCACTGCACTCCAACCTGGGGACAGAGAGAGACTCTGTCTCAAAAAAAGAAAAAAGAAAACAGACAGCAGACCTCATCAGATACCATATTTACCAGCACCTTGATCTTCAACTTCTCAGCCTCCGGAATCGTGAGAAAGTAGTATCTGTTATAAGTTGCCAAGTCTGTGATATTTTGTTACAGCAGCACAAACAGACTAAGACAATGATCTAATATTACCTGATCTCCCTCATACATGTCACTTGACAAGCATTTTTGAGGTTTCCTTTTCTTTAAGTGTGAATTACATGTATCTATTTTGTCTCACTTTTCTTGGATTCCATCTCAATCTCCAACACCTCTTCCCCTGCTTTCTCTTGTCATTTCCCTGACCACTGTCCTCAGTTATCTTCTTACGGTACACATTCTCCCTGAGCTACTTTGGCCACACCTAATTGGTGCAACCTCATCCAGACCTTTCTCTTGAAACACATGCCTGCCCACCTGCCCACTAGCAACCTCTACCTAGAGGAGCCAATCCATATAAAACTGAAATCTCCCCCCTCTATCAATCACAATTCTGACAGTCTTCCCTTACTCAGCAAATGGTGACATTCCCAACCAGGCCCACAGAGTAAAACTAGTTGTCATCCCTGGCTTTTCTGCCTCTGTTACCACCGCACCCAACTAGTTATGAAACCTAATTTCTTCTGCCTCTTTACCAACTCTTTTTTTTTTTTTTTTTTTTTTTTGAGACGAAGTCTTGTTCTGTCGCCCAGGCTGGAGTGCAGTGGCACGATCACGGCCGATTGCAACCTCTGCCTCCTGGGTTCAAGTGATTCTCCTGTCTCAGCCTCCCAAGTAACTGGGATTACAGGTGTGAGTCACTGCACCCAGCTACCTCCTCTCTTTTCTCAAAACCACTAATTTACTTAAACCCTTATATTCTCTTACCTGCTGCAGACTAGACTGTTCTACCCTCAAACTCTTTGTGAAAACACTTAAATAAGTAAACTCCTTCCCCTATACCATCAGTCCCCAACCAGGAACCGGTTTTGTAGAGGACAATTTTGCCATGGACAGGGAGTAGGGGGTGGCAATGGCTTCTGGATGAAACTGTTACACTTCAGATCATCAGGCATTAGTTAAGAGTCCCATAAGGAGTGTGCAACCTAGATCTTTCGCATGTGCAGTTCACAACAGAGTTTGTGCTATGAGAAGTTAATGCAGCCTCTGACAGGAGGCGGGGCTCCGGCAGTCATGCTCACTAACACGCCACTCACCTCTGATAGGAGGCGGGGCTCAGGCGATCATGCTAACCCGCCACTGGCCTCCTGACATGCACCCCAGTTCCTAACAGGCCACAGACTGGTACTAGTCTGAAGCCTGAGGGTTAGGGACCGCCTGCCCTATATGATAAAATCCAAGTTTTTAATGGGGTCCTCAAAGCCCTCTATGATCTTAGGCCTACGGCTTTAGCCTCATTTTTTAATATACACTTCTACTATCACCATTAAACTCTACATTTCAGCAACGCTTAAGTGCCCAAAGTTCACCATATGAGGTCATTTCAAGCCTAATATGCATGTTACTTCTTTTTCCCAGGCTGGTTTTAATCCTTTGTCTACTTTAGGTATGTCATCTTTCAAACCCAAGTTTAAGACTCTCTGAATCATTGAAGCATCTGGGAGTAAGGGGTTAGGGGGTGTCCTTACTTCCAAAATTGATTCATTCCTGCATGCCCCCGTGTATTTCCACAGCCTGCTCCCAGAGCACTCATTAACTTGTCATTGTGTCTTTCTTATCCACCATTCCTAGACCACTGTTCTTCAAGACAGGGATAATGAGCAACCCATCTTTAAATTTTTAGCGCCTGCCCCAGGGTCCAGCAAACAAAATAAAATAAACAAAAATGTTGAACAAGTGAATAAAATAGTCTGTAATTTCCAAAATAAGGTTCAAAGATCCCAGATACAGAAGACCCTCAGTAAACGCAGGCTGAAAAAACTGAAAGATAGGTTAGTATCCCTTGCTTAACTCAAACGTTCAACGTACAAAGTTGTCAGAAAAGAGACTGAGGAAAGGAGGAAAAAAGGAAGTCGGATGACAAGAAGCATTTCTGGAAAGTCTAACATGCTCTAAACGACAACCCAGTTGCCTAAAAGAGCGGTGGGGTGAGAAAGCTCCCGGCACATTCAGACTTTGGAGTAGCTGGAGTGCGCACACGTTGGCATTCAGGGAGAGCTTTTCAAGAATGAAAGAAGGCCGGGCGCGGTGGCTCACGCCTGTAATCCCAGCACTTTGGGAGGCCGAGGAGGGCGGATCACAAGGTCAGGAGATCGAGACCATCCTGGCTAACACGGTGAAACCCCGTCTCTACTAAAAATACAAAAAAATTAGCCGGGCGCAGTGGCGGGCGCCTGTAGTCCCAGCTACTCCGGAGGCTGAGGCAGGAGAATGGCGTGAACCCGGGAGGCGGAGCTTCCAGTGAGCCGAGATCGCGCCACTGCACTCCAGCCTGGGCCAGAGTCCGTCTCAAAAAAAAAAAAAAAAAAAAAAGAATGAAAGAAAACCCCTACTCACCCAAATAGAGGCTGTTCGGACCCTGGTGGCCATCCCTACGGTCAGTTTTGTGTGCTTCGCTGGAGGTGACAGGACGCAAGGGATACTAGAAGAGAGAGCACAGTGAAGAAGGCGGTCTCCCAGCAGTCCCCAAACCCAGAGGGGGCGGGTCCGAGGCACCAGGGCTGCCTGCCATTCTCGGAGCTGAGGCTCCTTCCCGCCCACAGCCACGGGATTCACCATCTCCACCCCCTCACCAACACACGTTGGGGTCAGGCAACCGCCCTGGGTCTGCAGCAGGAGAGAGTTAAGGCAGATTAGTTCTGTCCCGTCCCGCCGCCTTGGAACTGGAGGAATTCCGCGCCTCCGGCTCCTCCAAACCCTGAAGGGGCGGCAGGATAGAGTCCGGGGTACTGCCTCCACCTCCGAATCTGCAGCCAGAAGGGTTCGCAACCACTCCAGGCTCGGGTGACCCGGTGACCACGACGGGGGTTGAACGCTATCTGCGGAACATGCCTCTCACCGTGGGCGCAGAGCAATGGCGGCCGTTACGTGTGTCGCACAGGAATTGCGTCATTGAGAGTCGAAGGCGAAAAACTACAACTCCCAGAGGCCTCTGCGAGGAGTTACTCCCGCACCGGAGGGCCCCGGCCAAGGGCCACCGGGAGGGGGCGTGCTAAAGTGACCCGAAAGCTCAGGCCCTCCTGGCCCAGTCCCTGAGGAGTACTTGGGAGTTTTAAATTATAAAGAGAATCAAAATACTTGACACCAATTGCTCAACGGTTAGAGGGATGTAAATTAGGTTACAAGTATTCTAGCCCATGCTTTACTGAAATGGTAAAAGTCTTATTTTGCTTCACTCTTTAATAACAAAGATTCATAAAATTCCCATTACATGTTAACATAAATAATATTTTAATGAAAATTACATATATTTTACAAAAGAAAAAATTTAGTAAGGAGTGGCTTCGTTTTATGTTTAAGTCTTTTCTGACTTACTAGAAAGCTGGATTCTCATATCTGCTTCTATGTTTAATCTGTTGCATATGTTGTTTTTGTTAAAGTATATAAAGATACAAGTCGAACAAGAGATAAGTTTGTTAGTGTACAATCTTAAGCCATGCAGATGAACTTTTTCTACTCTATTACATAAAATCCATTGGTCTACATTGCACTTTGAATGGATTCTTTTATCGTGCATGATTTCATAACATCATGCATTGCCCGGTTGGAAAATATCAGTTTAGTGAGCTTTGCAGATCTTGCAAATGTCAACACATTTCATTATACAAAAAGAATTATTAGGCTGGTACAAAAGTAATTGCGGCTTTAATGGCAAAAGATGCAATTACTTTTGCACCAACTGAAAATATCCACTAACATCATTATTGATCTTAAGTATTGGGAAGGGGTGACATTCACAAAGGCAGATACAAGTTTTCTAAAATTCTTTTGTTTTTGGCTTTTAAAAACTTTTATAAATTTATGGGGTACAAGTGTAATTTGTTACATGCATCAATTGTGTAGTGGTGATGTCAAGGCATTTAAGGTATCCATGCCCTATTGTACGTTATATGCATTGTACCATTTAGGTAATTTATCATTGTCCCTGAAACCCCCCAACACCTTTTGAGTCTTCATTGTCTATCATCCCACACTCTTCATCCATGTGTACATATCCTTTAGCTCATACTTAAAGTGAAAACATGTATTTTTCTTTCTGTGCCTGAGTTGTTTCACTGAAGATAGTGGCCACTAGTTCCATCCATGATGCTGCAAAAGACAATTTCATTCTTTCTTATGGCTGAATAGTATTCCATTGTGTATATATAACACTGCAAGCTCCACCTCCCAGGTTCACGCCATTCTCCTGCCTCAGCCTCCCGAGTAGTTGCGACTACAGGCGCCCACTGATTTTTTTCAAAAAATCAGAGCACATCTCCCCCTCCAAAGGAACACAGCTCATCGCCAGCAATGGAACAAAGCTGGACAGAGAATGACTGACGAGTTGAGAGAAGAAGGCTTCAGTTGATCAAACTTCTCAGAGGTAAAGGAGGAACTATGTACCCAGCGCAAAGAAATTAAAAGCCTTGAAAAAAGAATGGATGAATGGATAACTAGAATAATCAATGCAGAGCAGACCATAAAAGAATTGATAGAGATGAAAACTATGACACGAGAACTATGTGACAAATGCACAAGCTTCAGTAACTGACTTGATCAACTGGAAGAAAGAGTATCAGTGATTGAAAATCAAATGAATGAAATGAAGTGAGAAGAGAAGTGTAGAGAAAAAAGAGTAGAAAGAAATGAACAAAGCCTCCAAGAAATATGGGACTATGTGAAAAGACCAAATCTACATCTGATTGGTGTGCCTGAAAGTGACAGGGAAAATGCAACCAAGGTGGAAAACACTCTGCAGGATATCATCCTGGAGAACTTCCCCAAACTAGTAAGGCAGGCCAACATTCAAATTCAGGAAATACAGAGAACGCCACAAAGATGCTCCTCGAGAAGAGCAACTCCAAGACACATAATTGTCAGATTCACCAAAGTTGAAATGAAGGAAAAAATATTAAGGGCAGTCAGAGAGAAAGGTCGGGTTACCCACAAAGGGAAGCCCATCAGACTAACAGCAGATCTCTCGGCAGAAACTCTAAAGTCAGAAGAGAGTGTGGGCCAATATTCAACATTCTTAAAGAAAAGAATTTTCAACCCAGAATTTCATATCCAGCCAAACTAAGTTTCATAAGTGAAGAAGAAATAAAATCATTTACAGACAAGCAAATGCTTAGAGATTTTGTCACCACCAGGCCTGCCCTACAGGAGATCCTGAAGGAAGCACTAAACATGGAAAGGAACAACCGGTTCCAGCCATTGCAAAAACATGCCAAAATGTAAAGACCATCGATGCTAGGAAGAAACTGCATCAACTAACAAGCAAAATAACCAGCCAATATAAATAATGACAGGATCAAGTTCACACATAACAATATTAACCTTAAATGTAAATAGGCTAAATGCTCCAATTAAAAGACACAGACTGGCAAATTGGATAAAGAGTCAAGACCTATCAGTTTGCTGTATTCAGGAGACCCATCTCACACGCAGAGACACACATAGGCTCAAAATAAAGGGATGGAGGAAGATCTACCAAGCAAATGGAAAACAAAACAAAAAAAAAAAGCAGGGGTTGCAATCCTAGTCTCTGATAAAACAGACTTTAAACCATCAAAGATCAAAAGAGACAAAGAAGGCCATTCCATAATGGTAAAGGGATCAATTCAACAGGAAGAGCTAACTATCCTAAATATACATGTACCCAATACAGGAACACCCAGATTCATAAAGCAAGTCCTTAGAGACTTACAAAGAGACTTAGACTCCCATACAATAATAATAGGAGACTTTAACACCCCACTGTCGGCATTAGACAGATCAATGAGACAGAAAGTTAACAAGGATATCCAGGAATTGAACTCAACTCTGCACCAAGTGGACCTAATAGACATCTACAGAACTCTCCACCAGGAATTGAACTCAACTCTGCACCAAGTGGACCTAATAGACATCTACAGAACTCTCCACCCCAAATCAACAGAATATACATTCTTGTCAGCACCACATTGCACTTATTCCAAAATTGACCACATAGTTGGAAGTAAAGCACTCCTCAGCAAATGTAAAAGAACAGAAATTATAACAAACTGTCGCTCAGACCACAGTGCAATCAAACTAGAACTCAGGACTAAGAAAATCAAAACCGCTCAACTACATGGAAACTGAACAACCTGCTCCTGAATGACTACTGGGTACATAACGAAATGAAGGCAGAAATAAAGATGTTCTTTGAAACCAATGAGAACAAAGATACAACATACCAGAATCTCTGGGACACATTTAAAGTAGTGTGTAGAGGGAAATTTGTAGCACTAAATGCCCACAAGAGAAAGCAGAAAAGATCTAAAATTGACACCCTAACATCATAATTAAAAGAACTAGAGAAGCAAGAGCAAACACATTCAGAAGCTAGCAGAAGGCAAGAAATAACTAAGAACAGAGCAGAACTGAAGGAGATGGAGACACAAAAAACCCTGCAAAAAATCAATGAATCCAGGAGCTGGTTTTTTGAAAAGATCAACAAAATTGATAGACTGCTAGCAAGACTAATAAAGAAGAAAAGAGAGAAGAATCAAATAGATGCAATAAAAATTGATAAAGCGGATATCACCACTGACCCCACAGAAATACAAACTACCACCAGAGAATACTATAAACACCTCTATGCAAATAAACTAGAAAACCTAGAAGAAATGGACACTTACACTCTCCCAAGAATAAACCAGGAAGAAGTTGAATACCTGAATAGACCAATAGCAGGCTCTGAAATTGAGGCAATAATCAATAGCCTACCAACCAAAAAAAAGTGCTAGACCAGACGGATTCACAGCCGAATTCTACCAGAGGTACAAGGAGGACTGGTACCATTCCTTCTGAAACTATTCCAATCAATAGAAAAAGAGGGAATCCTCCCTAACACATTTTATGAGGCCAACATCATCCTGATACCAAAGCCTGACAGAGACACAACAAAAAAGAGAATTTTAGATCAATATTCCTGATGAACACTGATGCAAAAATCCTCAATAAAATATTGGCAAACCTAATCCAGCAACACATCAAAAAGCTTATCCACCATGATCAAGTGGGCCTCATCCCTGGGATGCAAGACTGGTTCAACATACACAAATCAATAAACGTAATCCAGCATATAAATAGAACCAAAGACAAAAACCACATGATTATCTCAATAGATGCAGAAAAGGCCTTTGACAAAATTCAACAGCCCTTCATGCTAAAAACTCTCAATAAATTCGGTATTGATAGAATGTATCTCAAAATAATAACAGCTATTTATGACAAACCCACAGCCAATATCATACTGAACAGGCAAAAACTGGAAGCATTCCCTTTGAAAACTGGCACAAGATAGGGATGCCCTCTCTCACCACTCCTATTCAACATAGTGTTGGAAGTTCTGGCTAGGGCAATCAGGCAAGAGAAAGAAATCAAGGGTATTTAGTTAGGAAAAGATGAAGTCAAATTGTCCCTGTTTGCAGATGACATGATTGTATATTTAGAAAACCCCATCATCTCAGCCCCAAATCTCCTTAAGCTGATAAGCAACTTCAGCAAAGTTTCAGGATACAAAATCAATGTGCAAAAATCACAAGCATTCTTATACACCAGTAACAGACAAACAGAGAGCCAAATCATGAATGAACTCCCATTCACAATAGCTTCAAAGAGAATAAAATACCTAGGAATCCAACTTACAAGGGATGTAAAGGAACTCTTCAAGGAGAACTACAAATCACTGCTCAGTGAAATAAAAGAGGACACAAACAAATGGAAGAACATAACATGCTAATGAATAGGAAGAATCAATATTGTGAAAATGGCCATACTGCCCAAGGTAATTTATAGATTCAATGCCATCCCCATTAAACTACCAATGACTTTCTTCTTTGAATTGGAAAAAAACTGCTTTAAAGTTCATATGGAACCAAAAAAGACCCCACATTGCCAAGCCAATCCTAAGCCAAAAGAACAAAGCTGGAGGCATCACACTACCTGACTTCAAACTATACTACAAGGCTACAGTAACCAAAACAGCATGGTACTGGTACCAAAACAGAGATATAGACCAATGGAACAGAACAAAGACCTCAGAAATAATACCACACATCTACAGCCATCTGGTCTTTGACAAACCTGACAAAAACAAGAAATGGGGAAACAATTCCCTATTTAATAAATGGTTCTGGGAAAATTGACTAGCCATAAGTAGAAAGCTGAAACTGGATCCTTTCCTTACTCTTTATATGAAAATTAATTCAAGATGGATTAGAGACTTAAATATTAGACCTAAAACCATAAAAACCCTAGAAGAAAACCTAGGTAATACCATTCAGGACACAGGCATGGTCAAGGACTTCATGACTAAAACACCAAAAGCAATGGCAACAAAAGCCAAAATTGACAAATGGGATCTAATTAAACCAAAGAGCTTCTGCACAGCAAAAGAAATTACCATCAGAGTGAACAGGCAACCTACAGAATGGGAGAAAATTTTTGCAATCTACTCATCTGACAAAGGGCTAATATCCAGAACCTACAAAGAACTCAAACAAATTTACAAGAAAAAAACAACCCCATCAAAAAGTGGGCAAAGGATATAAACAGACGCTTCTCAAAAGAAGACATTCATACAGCCAACAGACACATGAAAAAGTGCTCATCATCACTCATCATCAGAGAAATGCAAATCAAAACCACAATGAGATACCATCTCACACCAGTTAGAATGGCAATCACTAAAAAATCAGGAAACAACAGGCACTGGAGAGGATGTAGAGAAATAGGAACACTTTTACACTGTTGGTGGGACTGTAAATTAGTTCAACCATTGTGGAAAACAGTGTGGTGATTCCTCAAGGATCTAGAACTAGAAATACCATTTGACCCAGCCATCCCATTACTGGGTATATACCCAAAGGATTATAAATCATGCTGCTCTAAAGACACAGGCACACGTATGTTTATTGCAGCACTATTCACAATAGCAAAGACTTAGAATCAACCCAAATGTCCATCAGTGACAGACTGGATTAAGAAAATGTGGCACATATACACCATGGAATACTATGCAGCCATGAAAAAGGATGAGTTCGTGTCCTTTGTAGGGACATGGATGCAGCTGGAAACCATCATTGTCAGCAAACTATCGCAAGAACAGAAAACCAAACACCACATGTTCTCACTCATACATAGGTGGGAATTGAACAAGGAGATCACTTGGACACAGGAAGGGGAACATCACACACTGGGGCCTATTGTGGGGAGTGGGGATGGGGGAGGGATAGCATTAGGAGATATACCTAATGTAAATGACAAGTTAATGGGTGCAGCACACCAACATGGCACATGTATACATATGTAACAAACCTGCACATTGTGCACATGTACCCTAACTTAAAGTATAATAATAAAAAAATTAAAAATAAAAAATAAACACCTGGGCCGGCCGCGGTGGCTCAAGCCTGTAATCCTAGCACTTTGGGAGGCCGAGACGGGCGGATCACGAGGTCAGGAGATCGAGACCATCCTGGCTAACATGGTGAAACCCTGTCTCTACTAAAAAAATACAAAAAACTAGTCGGGTGCGGTGGCGGGCGCCTGTAGTCCCAGCTACTCGGGAGGCTGAGGCAGGAGAATGGCGTGAAACCGGGAGGCGGAGCTTGCAGTGAGCTGAGATCGGCCACTGCACTCCAGCCTGGGCGACAGAGCGAGACTCCATCTCAAAAAATAAAATAAAATAAAAAAATTAAAAAAATAAAAAAAATAAACACCTGAGACTGGGTAATTTATGAGGAAAAGAGGTTTGATTGGCTCACAGTTCCACAGGCTGTACAGGAAGCATGATGCTAGCATCACTTAGCTTCTGAAGAAGCCTCAGGAAACTTACATTCATAGCAGAAAGTAAAGGGGTAGGTGGCATTTCACAAGGCCAGAACAAGAGCAAGGCAGAGTTGGGGGGGGGGGGGTGCTACACACTTTTAAGTAGCCAGATATCATGGGAAACCACTCACCACCTCAAGGACAGCACCAAGGGGATGGTGTCAAGCCATTCATGAGAAATCTTCCCCATGATCCAGTCACCCCCCACCAAGCCCCATCTCCAACACTGGGGACTACAAAGTAACCCAATATTTGGTGGGGACACAGATCTAAACCATACCACTTATTCTCATTCCTAAGTGCTGTGCTCTTGTAGGAGGAGTTGTTTCAGTGGGCTGTATGGGCCAGCATCCAGGCCAGTAGGTGGTACTTCTAGGTATGAGCTAGCTACAATAGTAGCAGTGGGATTTCTGCCCAACCTTGGTTCCTTGGAAGAAGTACTTGGGTGTCCCAGGTGGTGGATTGGGCCATGAAACCCCCAGGGGCCAGGATCCCACATGCCCTCTCAGAGGGATGGCAAGGCTGGATAGAGCTGGAACAAGCAAGACTGCACTGAGATCACCGATGACAGGTGCATGCACTAACACTGACAAGGCTGGTGGGGCAGTCCTCAGGCCCACAGCGAAATGCCCAGCTTAGGGGCAAGTGCTCCTGTGTCGGCGGCTCAGCATGGAGAGAGTAGGGCAGTCTCAGCACTGCAGCCACGGCAGGCAAGAGTGGGGCCTGCTTCCCTGTCACATCTCAGTCCCAGTAAGGCTCACTCCCCAACCCAGACTGTGTCAGCCAATCTGGATATTTATTCAGTCACTGCAGTTTCCTTCTACTCTGCAACGCAGCCCCAGGCAATAGGAGTCATTGCCTGGCTCAATACCATGCCTCCCCAGAAGTTCTCCGCCTGCTCCAGTCAGAAGGTGGGGACAGCCCAGTTCAAGTGCCAGCAGTTGGAGCCCACACCATACCTGATTCTCCATTCTGGCTGTAGGAGTCCCTCACCAACTTGAGTCCCAGTTCCCTGAGTCCCACCAGGAGTCTCGAGCACAATCGACTGATGCCACTGCTAGCTCCCTGGACTCAGCACAGCTTTATAAGAGCTAGGATTGAGAATAACATCCTATTATTGTAGACGCCCAGGTCTTGGGGAGCGCATGGGATACTTCCCAAATCAGCTCCTACTCACAGTCTACTGACTGCTCCCAAGTTAGATCCAGGGCTTAGGAGGATCAGAGTGCTGTCCTGTGGCCTGGATTGCACAATTTCCTAGAGGGAAAGTGGACCACAGAAAGGCACTCAGTTACCCTCTCCCATATCAGGATTCACTCCCGGTTTTTGGCCAGTTGCAAACATGCAGGCTGCTTGCCCTCCTTCTCTTTCCCAGATTCTGGAGTTTCCCTTTGCTTTTCTTTTGAACTCCTATGTTCCCTCTTGGATAATATGTTCAAAGTGTGATTGCCCAGACACTATTTTGGTTCACGGAAGTGGATAAGGTGACCTGAAAAAGCCCTAGTCAGCCATCTTGGGGAAAAAAAACAAAATTGTATTTTTCTCTTGAAAATTCTACTTTTATATTGACAAATAAATAAATAAATAAAACCCTGTCATTTGCCTTCCTTTAAGTGACAAGTTTATTTGGTTGATTTCTGAGAGAATACCTGCCAAGCTTTCTAGGTCCTTCTTTAATGCAAAGTTCAGCTCCCAATTTAAAGTTCAGCTCCCAATGCAAATAATCACACAAATGCTGTTTCTTGAGACAACTACAGAACTTCAGTATACAGCACAGAACGTCCATTACACAGATATTAAAAAGAGATGTATTTAGGCTGGGCGCAGTGGCTCACGCCTATAATCCCAGCACTTTGGGAGGCCAAGGCGGGCGGATCACAAGGTTAGGAGATCAAGACCATCCTGGCTAACACGGTGAAACCCTGTCTCTACTAAAAGTACAAAAAATTAGCCGGGCATGGTGGTGGGCACCTACAGTCCCAGCTACACAGGAGGCTGAGGCAGGAGAATGTAGTGAACCCAGGAGGCAGAGCTTGCAGTGAGCTGAGATCGAGCCACTGCACTCCAGCCTGGGAGACAGAGCGACACTCTGTCTCAAAAAAAAAAAAAAAAAAAAGATGTATTTCAGAGTTGTTATTTAATAAAATGACTCTTTACTGCTTTATCAAAGACATCCTGAAGCTAAATCGACTTCCTTTAAAAAATACAAATCTGGGTGGAATGGTTCATCTCTGTAATCCCAGCTACTTGGGAGGCTGAGGTGGGAGGATCACTTGAGGCCAGCAGTATGAGACCAGCCTGGATAACACAGCGAGATCCCATCCATGATAAAAAAAAATTAGCTGGGTACGGTGGTGAGCACCTGTAGTTCTAGCTACTCAGGAGACTGAGGCAGGAGGACTGCTTGAGCCCAGGAGTTTGAGGCAGTAGTGAGCTATGACCGTGCTACTGCACTCCAACCTAAGCAACACAGCTAGACCCTGTCTCAAGCAAACGAACAAAACTATGAATGTGTAGTGATGAAGAATACAATGGCTACTAATAAACATCTTTTTTTGCTATTACCTTGATTCATGCTGAAGTGCCAGCAGTTTTACCTACCATCGTTTTGTACCATCAGTGCAAATTTCAACACAGTAGATAACCGCTTAAGATTGGGAATATCAGTGTTTACTGTAAAATTATTTAAACTCTTCTCTAAGTTTGAAATTTTTCATAAGAAAATATTAGGGGAAAAGTCATTATGGAAAAGATAAACTTTTCAATAAATTGTATCAGAACAACAAAGTAGCTATATAATAATATAATAGGCAGGGCGCGGTGGCTCACGCCTGTAATCCCAGCACTTTGGGAGGCCGAGGCGGGCGGATCACAAGGTCAGGAGATCGAGACCATGGTGAAACCCCGTCTCTACTAAAAATACAAAAAACTAGCCGGGCGAGGTGGCGGGCGCCTGTAGTCCCAGCTACTCGGGAAGCTGAGGCAGGAGAATGGCGTGAACCCGGGAGGCGGAGCTTGTAGTGAGCCGAGATTGCGCCACTGCACTCCAGCCTGGGCGACAGAGCGAGACTCCGTCTCAAAAAAAAAAAAAAAAAAAAAAATATATATATATATATATATAAAATAAAGATGACTGTCTCACAATATATTTAAAATAAATCTCGGGTAGATTAAGTATGTCAACTAGGCTGGGTGTGGTGGCTAATGCCACCACAGCACTTTGAGCAATTTGAGAAGACTTCATCTCTAAAAAAATTTGTTTAAATTAGCTGGGGTGGGGGTGCACACCTATAGTCCCAGCTACTCAGGAGGCTGAAGCAGGAGGATCCTTTGAGCCAGGAGTTTGAGGCTGCAGTGAGCTATGATCATGCTACAATACTCCAGCCTATGTGTCTCTTGAAATAAAAAAGAAGTATGTCAGGCTTTAAAAAATCAGACTTTAAAACATTTTATATATTTTATTTTATTTTTATTTTTAGGGACATGATCTTGCTCTGTTGCCCTGGATGAAGTGTAGTAGTATAATCATAGCTCAATGTAACCTCAAACTCCTGGGTTCAAGTGATCCTCTCAACTCAGACACCCAAGTGACTAAGACTACAGGTATGCACCATCATGCCTGACTTTTTTTTTTCTTTTTTTTTTTTTGGAGGGATACAGTCTCACTATGTTGCCAAGGATGGTCTCAAATTCCTGGCCTCAAGTGATCCTCCAGCCTCAGTCTCCCAAAGTGCTCTTTAGCAAAGCTCATTACCCAAGATAAATGAAATGATATCCACGTATGGTGACATGCCTGTAGTCCCAGCTAGTTGGGTGGTTGAGGTGGGAGGATTGCTTGAGCCCAGGATTTCAAGGCTTCAGCGAGCTATGATTACACCATTGCACTCCAGCATGGGTGACAGAGTGAGACCTCCAACTCTTAAAAAAAGAGAAGAAAGACAAAGAAATGTTCACACAAAGACATGTACATAAATGTTCCCAGAAGCATTATTCATAGTAGCCAAAAAGTGGAAACAACCCAAATGTCCAACAACTGATGTTTGAAAAACAAAACGAGACAAATCTATACAATGTAACACTATTAGGCAAAAAAGGACTTAAGTACTGGTACATGTCTGAGCAAATAAACCTCAAAACATTATACTGAATGGAAGAAGCATGTCTTATAAGACCACATATTGTACGATACTATTTACATGAAATGTTCTCAGAAGGCAAATCTATAGAAACAGTAGATTATTGGTTGCCTAGGTCTGATAACTAGTGGATATGAAGCTTTGGGGAGCGGGGTATATGAAAATGTACTAAACATTAATTTTTTTTTGAGACAGAGTCTCACTGTCACCCAGGCTGGAGTGCAGTGGTGCCATCTCAGCTCACTGCAACCACTGGCTCCCAGGTTCAAGCAATTCTCCTGCCTTAGCCTCCCGAGCAACTGGGATTACAGGTGTGTGCCACCATGCCCATCTATTTGTGTGTGTGTGTGTGTGTATGTGTGTGTATTTTTTTAGTGGAGACGGGGCTTCACCATGTTGGCCAGGCTGGTCTAGAACTCCTGACCCCAGGTGATCCACCCACCTCGGCCTCCCAAAGTGCTGGGATTACAGGTGTGAGCCACCATGTCCGGCCCTAAAATTAAATTATAGAGATGGTTGCACAATTCTGTAAAAATAGTTTTAAAATGAAATTATATACATTAAATGGTTACATTTTATGATATATAATTTGTACCTTATGTTTTCACTTATATTAGTGCAATGAGGGTCGAGGGAGTCTCTGCTAAACTGAATCATTCAGAGACCCATGTTTACAGAGTCTACTGTTTTCAGTATGTGATTCTGAAAGATTTCTTACGTTAAAATCCAGCTTGCAAATGGTGGATGGGAGAGAGAGTGGAACTTATACAGGGTGTTTAATAAACTGTCACAAGATTTTTAAAAATATAAAATCAGCTGGGCACGGTGTCTCATGCCTGTAATACTAGAACTTTGAGAGGCCAAGATGGGGGGATTGCTTGAATCCAGGAGTTTGAGACCAGCCTGGGCAACATAGCATGACCCCCTGTCTCTACAAAAAAAAAAATACCAAAAAAAAAAAAAATTAGCCAGGCATGATGGTGTGCCACCCACAGTCCCAGCTACTCAGGAGGCTGAGGTAAGAGGATCACCTGAACCTGTGAGGTCAACACTGTAGTGAACAATGATCACGACACTGCAACTCCAGCCTGGGTGACAAAGCGAGACCCTGTTTCAAAAAACAAGATAAAGTCACGACTCTCATACAAACATAAACATGTGCCAAATATTTTAATTACCTTCTTAATTAATGAGTGTACCAGTAAGCTGTTGTAAATAGTCCCAAGAAGAATTCAAAGAACCACAGATATATAGGAAAGAAATACTAGGATGAATTTACGAAAAGATGCAAAACTAAAGAATTGCATTCAACTAGACATAAAATATTTGCATTTCTATAGAGAATAATAACTTGTATTATGAGTTTTTGATAAAGTATAGGGTTGTAAAATATCTCAAAGACAATGAAAAGCAGATATAATATGGAAGAGTGCCTTAAATAATGCCTAGACTTACACCGAAAATACAAAGTAATATTTTTATTCATGTCTAATTATTTTTCAAGTTTCCCTGACAGTCTTTCCCACTTTATGTAATAATTTAAAGAATGTTTATTCTTCATCACATGGGACAGGACTGAAAGCAGTATATCCCATTTTAGCCCATATTCCATGGCCAGAACTTGGTCACTTGACTCCATGTAACTTAAGGTGTGTTTGGAAAGAGTTGCTAATGAGGAAAAAGCAAACAGTTTTGATGAACACTGGCAGATCTTCTACTACAGAAAGTTGTCACGGTAATCAGGCTGGAATACGCTTATGTCTCAAGCTATCTATTTAAGACATTTAGATTTTCCTGTCGAGTTTGCCATTTATTATTATAAAATTTTCCTCTTTATCTCTCATAATATTTCTTGCCATAGTCTGATGTTAATATAGCCATGCAAGCTTTTTTTTTTTTTTTTTGGTTACTGTATGCATGGTATATATTTTTTCTTCTTACATTTCACCTCTATTTACCCTTATATTTAGAAAGTCTTTCTTACATTTATTCTTTTAAAAAAAATTTTTTTTAAGAGACAGAGTCTCACTCTATCACTCAGGATGGAGTTCAGTGGCACGATCATAGCTCACTGCAACCTCAAATTCCTGGGCTCAAGTGATCCTCCTATCTCAGCCTCCCAAGTAGCTAGGAATACAGGGTGCAACTGTATAATATATATTATATTACATTATGTATATTACATTATATAATATATATAACATATATGCCTGGCTAATTTTTTAATTTTTTTTGTAGAAATGGTGTCTCCCTGTGTTGCCCAGGCTGGTCTCGAACTCCTGGCTTCAAGCAATCCTCCCACCTTAGCCTCCCAAATCACTAGGATTACAGGCATGAGCCACCACAACCAGTTCTCTTTAAAAATGTTTTTTCATAAATCACATTAGCATAAAAATTTCTTGTCATCTATCATTATCAATAAATACAAAGACCTGAAAACACCCACCCCCAAACACACACACACAATGATTGTGAGGGGAAATTAGCTTGTGCTTGAAATGCAAAATTCAAGATGATGTTAAAATTGACTAACATTTTAAAATTGCTCTCTTTAAATTTTTAAAATTTCTTTTTTATCTCATTATGGATATATATATGTAATAAAAACTTCCATTTTAATCGTCGTTAAGCATACAATTCAATGGCATTAGTTAGATTCACAATGTTGTGTAACCATCACCACTAATTCCAAAACTCTTCCATCACTCCAAACAGAAACTCTGGTACTCATTTAGCAATAACTCCCCATTCCCCTTATTTGCCTGGAAACCTCTGATCTACTTTCTGTCTTCATGAATTTGCCTATTCTACCTAGGTCATATAAGTGGAATCACACAATCTTTGGCCTTTTGTGTCTGGCTCATCTCACTGGCATAATGTTTTTCAGGTTCACCTATGTTGTAGCATGTACCAGAGCTTTGGTTCTGTTTTATGACTAATGTCCTGTTGTATACTCCATTTTGTTAACCCATTTATCTGTTGATGGACGTTTGGATTGATCCACCTTTGGGCTATTATGAATACTTCTGCAAGGAATATTGGCATAAAAGTATCTGTTTGACTCCCTCTTTTCAATGCATTGGGGTATATACACAGTAGCGGTATTATTGGGTCATAGGGCAATTCTGTCCTTTCCAAGAAGCCACCAAAACATTTCTCACAGTAGCTGAACCATTTTACATTCCCACCAGCAATGTACAAGGGCTCCAAGCTGCAATTTCTCCACATCCTTACCGAACACTTGAAGGAAAACAGTCTGTTGCCTGTCAAGAGTAACCCATCTTGAAATGAAACTGACATAATGACTAATGTTTGAATCATGCATACCAAGACATTGCTACGGCAAGGTCAAAAAACGATTCCCGTACCATAGACAATCCCTCATAAAGATGCTTATCTAAATTCCCATTGGTCATGAGTTTTGCAAGAGAGTCTGAAACATGGCTAGCTGAACACGTCTTAACAAAAAAGCTTGTGATATAAAGAATTCTTTCTGAAGGGTGAGTGCAGTAATCCGCTGTCTCATGGTTGCCCAAGACATTGCTTCTGTTTATAAGACCCTATTAAATGTTTCTGAGAAACTGTATTTGTTAGCTTCTTTCTTTGGCTTCTCAGTTCCCTTGGACTGTAGGGGTAGCTTTGAATATACCCGTTCACTGGTGAATAAGACTTAATACTTTCTGCTTTAAAAAAAATTTACACCTATCCTACAAGGTGTGGAGTGGTATCTCATTGTGGTTTTGGTTAGTGTTTCCCAAATGACTGATAACTTTGACCATCTTTTAACATGTTTAGTGGCCATTAGCACATCCTCTTTGGAGAAACGTCTATTCATGTCTCTACTCATTTTTCAGTGGGGTTGTTTTTTGAGTTGTAGGAGTTCTTTAAATGTTCCTGATATTAAACTCTTATATGATTTGCAAATATTTTCTCTATTTCTGTAGGTTATTGTTTCACTTTCATGATAATGTCCTTTGATGCACAAAATTTCAAAATTTTGACAAAGTCCAATTTATCTATTCTTTTTTGTTATTGCTTGTGCTTTTGGTGTTATAATTGAGAATCTATGGCCAAATCTAAGGTTGTGAATATTTTTTCTTTTTTTTTTTTTAATAGAGATGGGATCTTGCTAGGTTGCCCAGGTGGGTCTCCAACTCTCGAGCTCAAGTGAGCCTCCTGCCTCAGCCTCCCAAAGTTCTGGCATTACAGGTATGAATCACCATGACCAGCCCCATGGTCATGAGGATTTCCCTTTATTTATTATTCTAAAAGTTTTACAGTTTTAAGTCATTTGTCTAGTTTGAAATAATTTTTGTATGTAGTGTGAGATGGAGGCCTACTTCATTCTTCTGCATGTGGAAATCCAGTCATTCAGTGACATTTGTTAAAGAGATTAGTTTTCCTTACTTAATATACTTGGCACCCTTGTAAAAATCAATTGGACATAGATGTATAGATTTATTTTTGGACTCTAAATTATATTCCATTGATCTAAATGTTTATAGTTATGCAAGTACCACATTGTTTTGATGATTGTAGCTTTGTGGTAAGTTTTGAAAGCAGAAATTGTGAGTCCTCCAACTTTATTCTTATTTTTCAAGATTGTTTTGGCTGTTCACAGCCCCCAGAATTCCAAATAAATTTGAGGCCAATATAGTCTTAATTGATACAAAATTAACTTCAATAGTATGCAAAAACTCTGCTCTTATATAGCTCCGTTCCCTGCTTCCCTTTATGTTATTGTCAAAAGTTACATCATTATATATTGTGTGTCTGATAACATAAATTTATAGTTATTTTTATGTATTTTCTTTTACACTGACACTAGCTTCTATATGCGCCCATGTAGTCTTTTCTTATTGAAAATCTTTTTTACTCTCTATATACCACCAAGTTACTGTCTAGTATCCTTTCATTTCAACCTGAAGGATTCTCTTTAGAATTTCATGTAGTACAGTAACAAATTCCAACTCCTTTTGTTTGTCTCATTTACTGTTCTGAAAATCCTAGAGCCCTTAAGATTTATGCTAAACCTATTTTGCTGTACTCTATAAATGGAATAACGAAGCCTGGGTGACAGCACATTTGTTTATAACATAGTTTACCAAATATTTTAAGCCCACTGTTGAGACCTACTACTCAGTAAGAAAAGATTTCTTTCTAAATAGTACTGCATATTGGCAATGCACCTAGTCACCCAAGAGCTCTGGTGGAAATAAATGCTATTTAACCACCTGCTAACACAATATCCATTCTGTAGCCCATGGATGAAGGAGTAATTTTAACTTTCAAGTCTTATTTCAAAAATATATTTTGTAAGGCTACAACTGCCATAGCTAGTGATTACTCTGATGGATCTGGGAGATGAAAATGGAAAAACCTCTAGAAAGGATTCACCATTTTAGGTGCCATTAAGGACATTTGTGATTCATAGGAAGGAGTCAAAATATCAGCAATAGGACTTTAAAATAAGTTATTCCCAATGCTCATAAATGATTTTGAGGAACTCAAAACTTCCATGGAGGAAGTAAATCCAGATGTGGTGGAAATAGCAAGGAAACTTGAAGTGGAGCCTGAAGATTTTAGTCCTTTCTCTTCCTTATTTTTGTGTTTGCTCTACCAGTGGTAGGCTTTATATTTTCATATGTTTTCATGATGGTAGATATTGTTCTTCCAGGTGTAGGACTCCCGTACAAATTTCTTGTATAGCCAGCCAGTCTACTGGTTTTTATTTGCCTGGGAAAGACTTTCTTTCTTCTTCATTTAAGACTTCATTTAACTTTTCTGGGTACAGTAACCTTGTTGGCTGGAGAGTTACTGTGTTCCTTTGGAGGTGTCATTTTTTCCTCAGTTTTTTTTTTCTTTTTTCATGTTTCTTGTGTTCTCAACATTGATATATACACATCTGGTGAAAAAGTCACTTTTTCCATTTTTTTGAATTTGCTTTAGTATGGGAGGACTTTTTCCTAAAGACGTATCTATGGTGACTGCAACTATCTATCTATGGCTGACTGCAAACTTTACCTTCCAGGCTCAAGCAATCCTTCTACCTCAGCCTCCAAAGTAGCTGGGACCACAGGCATACACCACCTGGCTAATTTTTGTATTTTTTGTAGAGACTGGATTTCACCATGTTTCCCAGGCTGGTCTGGAACTCCAGAGCTCAAGTAATCTCCCTGCCTTGGCCTCCCAAAGTGCTAGGATTACAGGCATGAGCAACCACACCAGGCCAGGTAGGGCATTTTAAAATTTAATTTAATTTTTTAATTTTTTTGAGACGGAATCTCACTCTGTTACCCAGGGTGGAGTGCACTGGTGGGCTCTCGGCTCACTGTGAGAGGTGACAACGTGCTAGTAGCCCTCGCTCTCCGCGTCTGCTCGGTCTCCGCGTCCACTCTGGTGGCGCTCCAGGAGCCCTTCAGCCCGCCACTGCACTGTGGGAGCCACTCTCTGGGCTGGCCGAGGCCGGAGGCGGCTCCCGCTGCTTGCCCGGAGGTGCGGAGGGAGAGGCGCGGGAGGGAACTGGGGCTTCGCGCCCCGCTCGCGGGCCGGCGCGAGTTCCGGGTGGGCGCGGGCTCGGGCGCCGCCGCCCTGGACAGTGAGGGGCTTAGCACAAACGCCAGCAGCCGGGGAGGATGCGCCGGGTCCCCCAGCAGTGCCAGCCCGCCGGCGCTACGCTGGAATTCTCACTGGGCCTCAGCTGCCTCCCCCTGGGGCAAGGCTGGGGACCTGCAGCCCGCCATGCCCCAGCCTCCCCCCCGCCGCCCTGGGCTCCTGCACGGCCAGAGCCTCCCCTACGAGCGCCGCCCCCTGCACTGCAGCAACCGATCCCATCGACCACCCAAGGGCTGAGGAGTGCAGGTCTGCGGCGCCAGTACTGGCGACCAGCTCCGCCTGCAGCGGCGGTTTGGCATCCACTGGGCGAAGCCAGCTGGGCTCCTGGGTCTAGTGGGGACTTGGAGAACCTTTATGTCTCGCTAAGGGTTTGTAAATACACCAATCAGCACTCTGTGTCTAGCTCAGGGTTTGTAAATACACCAATCAGTACTCTGTGTCTAGCCAACCTAGTGGGGACTTGGAAAACTTCTCTGTCTAGCACTCTGTGTCTAGCTAAAGGATTGTAAACACACCAATCAGCACTCTGTGTCTAGCTCAGGGATTGTAAATATACCAATCAGTACTCTGTCAAAATGGACCAATCAGCTCTCTGTAAAACGGACCAATCAGTAGGATGTGGGTGGGGTCAGATAAGGGAATAAAAGCAGGCTGCCCAGGCTAGCCAGTGGGACGCCTTTGGGTCACTTTCCATAGTGTGGAAGCTTGGTTCTTTTGCACTTTACAGTAAATCCTGCTGCTACTCACTCTTTGGGTCCACGCCGCCATTGTGAGCTGTAATACCGCGAAGGTCTGCAGCTTCACTCCTGAAGCCAGCGAGACCACAAACCCACTAGGAAGAATGAACAACTCCAGACACGCCACCTTTAAAAGCTGTAAGACTCACCAGGAAGGTCTGCAGCTTAGCTCCTGAAGTCAGCAAGACCATGAACCCACCAGAAGGAAGAAACTGTGGACCCATCTGAACATCTGAAGGAACAAACTCCAGACACACTATCTTTAAGAACTGTAATACTCACCGTGAGGGTTCACGACTTCATTCTTGAAGTCAGCAAGAACAAGAACCCACCAATTCCAGACAACACTGCAACCTCTGCCACCCTGGTTCAAGGGATTTCCCTGCCTCAGCCCCCAGAGTAGCTGGGATTACAGGCACTTACCACCACACTTGGCTAATTTTTGTATTTTTAGTAGAGACGAGATTTCACCATGTTGGTCAGGCTGGTCTTGAACTCCTGACCTCAGGTGATCTGCCCGCCTCCCAAAGTGCTGGGATTGCAGGTGTGAGCCACTGCGCCTGGCCCAGGGTAGGGCACTTTAGTTTTTATTTTGGGTCCATGCAGCAGTGTAGTCGCCATATAACTTCTTCAGCTGTAAGCAGTTTCAGTGGTACCTGTGATTTGCTCAGTGGCTTAAAGCACTGTTGTTGGTGTAGACTGTGGTAGTTTTGCTAGAGATGGGGATTCCAGGTCAGCTAGCTCTTGGACCTTAGGGCCCAAGGGAATGGGAGTGGTGGGCCAAGCTTGCTTGTCAATGGGGCTCCTGGGATGTGGATATGCAGGAGTCATTGAGCCCCAGTGAAGGGGGAAGTATAGTAGGGTCTGGGCTCTCAAAATGGCACTGTGCTGCCATTTTGGACTTAGGACTCCGTGTGTGAGATTCAGTGTATGCCCTCTCTGTAGCAATGCCATCATGTGGTCTCCAGGCAGCTACTATGTTGGTCTTAGGGCCCGTGAGGGTTGAGAAAATTTCCCATGCTAGGATTGCAAGCAACCATTGTGGAAATGTGGACTGCTGGGGAATCTCTCACACACCCTTTCCTCACATTGGGGTGCTTCTCTGGGTTCTCAGCCCATCTCCAGTGGCTGAGCAGGCTACCTCACCTCCCTCTGCTTCCTTGCCTTAGGTGTTTTCTGTCACTTCTCTGTTGAATTATACGTTCTCTCTTAGATGATCTATTCAAAGTGTGATTATATACTTGCCATTTGCGGTTCTTCTTTGTGAATGAGGTATCAAATGCCTTTAGTCAGTCATTTTGAAGCCCACCCTCTAAACACAGGTTTTATATTCACTAGGAAATCAAAAATACTGTGTGATTTCCTTATGATGATTGATTGCTTTGTTGTGATAATGTAGAATGAAACCTGCACTATCTCCAAGGAACGCCTGTAATCTGTTCACTTTTTAAAATTTACTTTCTGTTCCTCACACTATATAATTCCAATTGACATTTATTTGATACTCCTCACAGAATGCACAAAGCATATTCTTCCTGCAACACTGCCTCAACAAAAAGGGAGTAGGAGCTTTAATCCTTCATCGGGATTTTATGTTTTTCTGATTTTTGTTAAATGTGAATTTTATCATGCTCAAGAATGTAGGTTTTATGACCAAAAAAAAAAATTTCCAGGGGTTTACTTTGGTTTTAAAACTGTTGTTTGAAGTTATAGTTTTTTTCTTAAGCTTTAAGCATAGATTACAAAACTAGGCCGGGCGCGGTGGCTCTCGCCTGTAATCCTAGCACTTTGGGAGGCCGAGGCGGGCAGATCACGAGGTCAGGAGATCGAGACCATCCTGGCTAACACTGTGAAACCCTGTCTCTACTAAAAATACAAAAAAATTAGCCAGGCTTGGTGGCGGGCGCCTGTAGTCCCAGCTACTCGGGAGGCTGAGGCAGGAGAATGGCGTAAACCCAGGAGGCAGAGCTTGCAGTGAGCAGAGATTGCCCCACTGCACTCCAGCCTGAGCAACGGAGCGAGACTCCATCTCAAAAATAATTTAAAAAAAGATTAATTTCGGGAGGACTGCCATCTTAACAATACTGAGTTTTCCCATCCTTGACCAAGGTGTATTTCTCCATTTCTTTTGTGTTATTTATTGTTATAATATGTTCCTTAACTTCTTCCAGCAATGTTTTATACTTTTCACTGTGCAGGTCTTTCATGTTTCATTAAATTTACCTAAGTATTTCACATTTTTTCTATCATTGTAAATGGAATTCTAATTCCATTTCCTAATTGGTCACTGTTAGTCAAAGCTGCATCATTTTATAAATCCCCAACCATTTCACAGACCCTGGTCAAGGCGAAACATTCTACAAGGTCTCGGACCATGAGAAACATTCTATCTAACCACCTGACTCCACAAACACCTTTATCAAATCCTGCCGGGCAGCAAGCCATACCACCCAGACCCCTTCCACCCAGACCTACAATTACCCTAGCCTGAAGGCAGCAGTGGGCTCCGACACTAAGCTGGTCCCCTCTCTGCAGGTTTTTGCTGGCAATAAACCTGTGTTTCTGTTGAGCCACTAACTCTCTCTTTAACCCTCACCTTTCCTTCAAAACCTAACTTTTTTCTATCATTATAAATGGAACTGTATTTCCAATTTCATTTCCTAATTGGTCACTGCTAGTATATAGAAATAAAATTGATTTTTGTAACCTCATATCCTATGACCTTGCTAAATTCCTTTATTAAGGTTCTAGTTGTTTTTTTGTTTTTTTAAACGGAAAAAGAAGTCTCATTCTGTCACCCAGGCTACAGTGCAGTGGTGTGATCTCGGCTCACTGCAATCTCCGCCTCCCTGGTTCAAGTGATTCTCCTGCCTCAGCCTCCCAAGTAGCTGGGATTACAGACGTGCATCACCACGCCCAGCTAATTTTTGTATTTTTAGCAGAGATGGGGTTTCACCATGTTGGCCAGGCTGGTCTTGAACACCCAACCTCAGGTGATCCACCCGCCTCAGCCTCCCAAAGTGCTGGGATTATGGGCGTGAGCCACCGTGCCCAGCCTCTAGTTACACGTATGAGCCCTCACACCCCTTTTTTGGAGACAGGGTCTCACCCTGTTGCCCAGGCTGGAGTGCAGTGCTGTGATCATAACTCACTGCAACCTCAAACTCTGGTCTCAAGTGATCCTCCTGCCTCAGAGCCTCTTAAGTAGCTAGGACTATAGGTACGCACCACTACACCTAATGGTTAAACTTTCTGTAGACACAGGGTCTCGCTATGTTGCCCAGGCTGGTCTTGAACTCAATCAGTCCTCCTCCCTCAGCCTCCCAAGTCGTTGGGATTATAAGCATGAGCCAACACACCAGACCTTGGTATGAGCTTTTGAAGAAAAAAGAAATTCCATCACTGAGGAGATTATTTTCCTAATTTTAAAAGTAAGATATATTATTTCAGGAGGCTTTGGAAAGAACTGAAAAGTGTAAAAATAGAAAAGGAAACACCAATTTTCCCAATATATAGGCTACTATTAATATTTTGACAAATTTCCTTAGTTTCGGGCAACATTCATTTTTTACAATACATTTATTTTGACATATTTGAGCTTATTCCATATTAACAAGTATTTATCATGCTTTCGTTGTAACACACAATAGCATTTTTCCTGTTACCAAACTTTCTGCGTACATATTTTAATGCCTGCATAATATTCTATTACACAGTTATGCCACAGATATTATGCTAGTGCACATTTTTTCATTTTGCGAATTATGCAGTCATAAATATTTCAGTGATCCTCATACATATTTCTGTCTTCATTACAAGTTAGATCCTTAAGGTGTTAACAATAGTAATATTATTAATAGCACCTAAGTGCCAGGCACTCTTTTATGTGATTCATACATATCATCTAATCCACATGACAACACTTTGAGGTAGATACTAGTAGTATCCTCATTATACAGTTGAGGAAATTGAGCCACAGGTTATTAGAAATGTTCAAAGTCCCAGTTAAGTGACTATTCTCCCTTCATGAAAACCATTTCTGATAGGCATGTTATATGTTGGCACGGTATGTACACAGTGAGAAGAGCAGCAGGAAACACGGAACCCAGGACCTAGTTCTGAGTCTGACTTCACGGAAAATATGAGACCTGGGCCAACTCACTTGATCTCAATGACAAGTATGAGCTAGAGGCTGTCATGTTCCTTGTAGTTCTCAAGTCTCCTGATTCTAACCACCATTTCTAGGTTTTTCCTGAGAGAGAGATCAAGATCTCTGGTTGGCTTCAGCAATACTTCACCTATCATTCAACAATCAATCATTAAGCATCTAATATTTCTGCTAGGAAATGCAGAATCATGGTCAGTCCCTATATACAACAGATTGATTTATAGAATGAAACAGAAAATTAAAACAGATCCTCTTCCTGAATCTTTTGTGGGTTACTAACTTACCAGAGAATCTGAAGACTGTGATCCTCTCCCTAGAATGGAAAACCTTTGTGCAAACAGAATAAATGTGTATACAACATTACAAGTTGTTTATTGATCCTCAGGAATGAAACCTACATCAACTATTTGTCAGTGATTTTCCCAGGTTGTTGAGTTCTGATTTAGGCAAAAGGGGAAAACCATGTATGACAGTGAGAACTCAGTAAATTTTTATAAGCACACAAGCAGATTTCAATTAAATAACAGACATTAGGGTGGGGCAATAATATTAATAATCACAGCCAGTAACTACAGAGAACATAATATATGTCAGGCACTATTCTAAGCTGTTTCTGTTTACTCATTTAATACTCACCATAATCCTACTAGGTAAGTACTATTATTATCACTAATTTACAGAGGAGGATATCAGTAAGTTTGGCACAGAGAAGCTAAGCAGCATGTTCAAGATCACCCAGTTAGTGGGGTTTCAACCTGGGTAGTCTAGCTCAAGTCTATGCTCTTAAATACTAATCTTTCTTTATAAAGATAAAAGACTACCTTGAGACGGAGGGCATCTTTAGGCCGTGCTCTGTTTATCACACGAGGACACTTGCTCTAAATATTGTTTAAATACTTGTTCCCACTAAAATTGGGACCCCTCCCTGATATGTCCAAATACCCAGTGTTCCCCTAAGTCCTAACATCCAGAGAATTACTGTGTTTTTAAATTATCAGGAGCTTTTGCAATGCTAAAAAGAGTGGAAAAAGTGGAACTCTGTGACCCAAAACAATTTAGAATAGGAAAGCTCATTAACAGGTGGTACTCAAAAGCTTCTTTGATGGTAGAATACAGAAACTAGATATCCTCTTACAATATTTAAAAGTTTAATTATTACAGCAACATTAAACAGACTATAAAACTCAAAGTCCCATTATCTAACAAATCAATTCTCTTCAATTATCTATATACTTCCAATTCTTGCCCACATGCAAATATACTTAAAAATGGGTTAGTACTGGTAGTGGAGATGTGTTGTTTTTAATTGTACTACATTATAAGCATTTTCCTTGCTGTTAACCAAAATACGGTTTCTACCAGACACAGAAAACATACCAAACACTACTAAATGTCCCAGAAGAGAGACAAAGTCAAGTAAACAATGACATATTGACTGAAATATTATTTTCCATCTTTTGTTGCATTAACTGTATCATTTCTTAATTCTCAGCAACAACTCTCCCTACAGTAGCATACTCATTTCTTTTCAAATGAAGGGGTTCTTGCTCAACAACTCACCTATTTAATAATTCCTTCTCAGATTCTAGCATTTAAGACTTGGTCAAGAATGCTCCCAGGCCAATTACTTCTGTAGGAATTTATGAAAAGAAGAAAATCTGATGGATTTGTGTACTGAAATAAAATCTGTGGTTTCTTTCCCTTCTAGGACCAATTATCTAATGTGCAAAATGATAGTAACAAGACTGAAAGCATTTCCACATAGATTCAATTTGTACAGCATATATCCAGGAGTTCTCCAATGCAAAATAAAGTTATTGCTCTTTGTGAAAAATTCCCGTATTTATTAGTAAGCATTTTCCCTCATATGATTTGCCTGGTATCCAATAAGGTTAGAGGTATTAACAAGCACTGTCCCACACTGATGGCATGTTAAGAACTGCTCTCCAGTGTGAGCTATCTGATGAACTATAAATGGAGAGTTCTGGCTGAAGATAATGCCACACTGATTACATTTATAGGTCTCTTCTCCAATATGAATTCTCTGATGCTTAATGAGGTCATTCTTCCGGATGAAGGCCTTCCCACACTGACAGCATTCATATGGTTTCTCTCCAGTGTGTATCCTCTGATGCACAATAAGGGCAGAACTCTGGCTGAAAGATTTTCCACAATCATGACACTCATATGGTTTCTCTCCAGTGTGGGTTCTTTGATGTGAATAAAGGTGAGAGCTTCGACTAAAACATTTTCCACAATCCTTACACTCAAAAGGTTTTAGTCCAGTGTGAATTCTATGATGCACAACAAGGTGAGATCTCTGGCTATAAGACTTTCCACATTCATTGCATTCATAGGGTCTCACTCTAACATGGGTTCTCTGATGCAGAATGAGATGTGTGCTCTGTCTGAAAGACTTCCCACATTCAGGACATTCATAGGGTTTCTCTCCAGTGTGTGTCCTCTGGTGTCTAATAAGCCTAGAGCTATGAACAAAAGACTTCCCACACTGATTACATGTGTACAGTTTGTCTCCTGTATGAGTTCTCTGATGGGTAACAAGGTGAGAGAACCAGCTGAAAGATTTACCACATTCTTTACATTCATAGGGTTCCTCGCCAGTATGGGTCTTTTGATGTCCAGTGAGGTGAGAACTCCGGCTGAAAGATTTTCCACATTCTTTACACTCATAGGGTTTTTCTCCAGTATGAATAAGCTGATGCCTAGTAAGATTAGAGCGCCAGCTGAAGAGTTTTCCACACTCCTTACATTCATAGGGTTTCTCTCTATGTATGCCCTTTGATACACCAAGAGATGAATCATGAGTAAGAGAGTTATCATTATCAGGGCATTTGTAGGATTTATCACCTGTGTGAGTTCTTGCAAACTGAATAAGGTGAATGTTTTGACAGAAGGTTTGACCACATTCATTACTGTTACTTGCACAGCTTTCCTGATGACCATTAAGAACTAAATCATGTTTTAAACTTTTAGTATGTGAGTCACGTTTATGGAAATACTCTCTCAGTACCAGCTGAGCAGGAAGAAGACAGTTTCCCCCATATTTACCACTTTCAGAGACTCTCTTCTGAGTAAGTACTTTCTTTTGGGTGAATGCCACTTGCCTCAAATGTCTCTCTGGGTTTTCCTGATACTTGTCTAACTGGTCTTTACATTTCCAGACTTCTTCTAATGACAAATACCAGAGATCATTCCTTGCCATTCCTTCCATTTTAATGTCACAGGATTGCTTATCTTTAAAAACGCTCCTGCTGGAAACTGATGATTTGATTTCAAATGCAGTCTCTGAATCTGAAAGAAATGAAAATCTTCATGTAACTAAAGACAGTATTAAAGTGAGAATGTTAGGAAGTATATGGAGACAAAGTCTGCAAGATGTACACAGTTGCTTTCAAATATGGCTTTATAACTTTGATAGAGAATGAGAAAAGGAAGAATGGAGCAGTAAACAGTAAATGCATTGGGGTATACAGTACTCAAAAGGGGCAAAAGGAGTAAGGAGAAGCCACAGGACTCAGGATATCAATGGTGAGGGTAGAAATAAGGGAAATTACATAAAAAGGACTGCACTTCCATTTCCTAATCCAGAAGTTAACAATGCAAGTTCCTCACCTGTCTACTTGTTGTCAGGACTGTCCCCTGACACACATTCTTCACATTACTATCAATTTAGTATTCTTTTTTTTTTTTTTGAGACACAGTTTCGCTCTTGTTGTCCAGGCTGGAGTGCAATGGCGCGATCTCGGCTCAATGCAACCTCTGCCTCTCAGGTTCAAATGATTCTCCTGCCTCAGCTTCCCAAGTAGCTGGGATTACAGGTGCCTGCCACCATGCCTGGCTAATTTTTTATCTTTTTAGTAGAGACAGGGTTTCACCATGTTGGCCAGGCTAGTCTTGAACTCTTGACTTCAGGTGATCCACCCACCTTGGCCTCCCAAAGTGCTGGGATTATAGGCGTGAGCCACTGCATCCGGCCCCATTTAGTATTCTTAAACCATGAATACAGACATACATCAGGCAATGCTTTTTATCTAAATCACAGAAGCACTACAGAACAACACCCAGATGACTGACACAACAGACCTGTCAGAGAGGTTGCATGACAAGGTGGAAGAGTAACTGCACAAAAGTTACCAAGATACAAGTTCTAATCTAAGTTTTATACTATTACTAGTGGTGAATTTAGACAAGTTGCTAAACTTTTAAGAATTCATTTTGCTTATCTGTAATTTAAGGATGACAGTATCTGCTATTTCAGATTATCATATTATATAAAGCATGAGCCTATTACAGTCTCTGGCACATTTATGGTCAAAGCAGTAAGATTTACAATAATCATTATCATTCTTCTCATTTTCTGTTTTGATTTCTTTGTTCTGAAACATAAGGACTTAACAACCGATAGGACTACTACCACAAGATGTGAACTTAGAATCTGAGGCCTGACCCATACTCTCTTAGAATTTCTGCCATCTGCTACCTGTGTATATTACTGCAAATTATTTCCCTTGAATAAGAGCTTTATCTGTTTCTCAGTGTCTTTCAGGTAAAATGTATAATCCCAAACCTAAAAATTACACTGATAATACCACTTCATCTTACATGAATGGGGTGACATTGATAATACCACTTCATCTTACATGATGGGGTGACATTCCACTCTTACCTAGTATTATGGGTTAAACTGTATCCCCCCCAAAGAGGTATGTTGAAGTTTTAATCCTCAGATTCTCAAAATATGACCATATTTGGAAATACAGTCTTTCCAAATGTAATAAGTTATGAGGTAGTACCAGAAATAGGATGGGCCCCTAATCCAATATGGTGGTCCTCATTAAAAGAGACACACAGACACAGGGGAAGAGACCATGTGAATATGGAGACCAAGACTGGAATGATATATCCGCAAGCCAAGGAATACCTGGGGCTAGCAGAACCTGGAAGAGATAAGGAAAGACACTCTCCTAGAAGCATAACAGACCCCACTGACATCTTCATTTTAGACTTACAGCCTCCAGCTGTAACATGATACATTTTGGTTGTTCTGAGCCACCTAACTTCTGGTTCTTTGCTACCGCAGCCCCAGGAAACTAATACACCTGGTAAATGATCCCTCTGCCAGGCCTGGTCCCTAAATGACTTCCTTATACAATCCCACCCCCACCAGTCCTCACTGTCACTTAGCACTTTGTTAGTTCCTAGTTTTCTTTCCCATCCTGATGATTTTTAATAGGAAATACACCACCCTTTCCCCCTCTTTCCACAATCCAGAACATCATAAACTCTTGTGGAGAAGTTTTTCAAACTACAAATGCCAACTGGAAGATTTTATGAAGAATATGTATAAGCGGGGTGCTGAGCACTAATGGAGGACAATTCTGAGTGGAGAGTTTGATCATAAGAATGAGGTGCTTTATTAATATCCTAAAATCTTCCACATATTATGTAACATAGCCATGCCAGTAAGTTATTGCTGAAGTTTATTGGACCCATTAATCAACTAATCATCTGATTTTTAAAAATTATCACACATTATATTTTTTGTTTTGATAATGAATTTCACAGCCTTGTAGATTCTGTAAAACTCCATGCATTTAAGCCCATGAAGTCTGAGTATTTCTTTTTTTTTTTTTTTTGAGGCAGAGTCTCTCTCTGTCGCCCAGGCTGGAGTGCAGTGGCGCGATCTCAGTTCACTGCAAGCTCCGCCTCCTGGGTTCATGCCATTCTCCTGCCTCTGCCTCCCGAGTAGCTGGCACTACAGGCGCCCGTCACTACGCCCAGCTAATTTTTTTTGTACATTTAGCAGAGATGGGGTTTCACAGTGTTAGCCAGGATGGTCTCGATCTCCTGACCTCATAATCCGCCCACCTTTTCTCAGTAAAAATATAAACTGCTGGATCCAGTTAATAATTGTTATTTTTGGATACTTGTCAATAGACATTTAGGAGAGCTTACTAGATGAACAAATAGAAAAGAAAGAAAGAAGGTAAGTATTAAAGAAAATATAACAATATTTCCTCCCATGGTCCCAAGGCAGTTGAAAGACTTGCTTTGAGACAGCATTTTGATATAATCAGCTACAAGGCAAATACTAAAAAGTAAAAAAGAGCTTATGATAATATTTTAAAGTAGAGATTTAAACTAAGTGGAAGTTCAGAAGAGGAAGAGGCCAGTACTTAACGAGGAATCATAAAAGGCTTCATGGGAAAGAACTTGAGGCTACATTACAGGACAAGTAAGACTTAGATTTAATTTACATCACACTCAAAGTCTGAGATGCAGGGAAATGCCTAGAAATAGATTTTTAAAACATTAAATACAGAACTAGATAGAGGCTGGGCATGGTAGCTCACGCCTGTAATCCCAGCACTTTGGAAAGCCGAGGTGGGCGGATCACTTGAGGTCAGGAGTTCGAGACCAGCCTGGCCAACATGGTGAAACCCCATCTCTACTAAAAACATAAAAACTAGCTGGGCATGGTGGTGCATGCCTGTAATCCCACTACTTGGGAGGCTGAGGCGGGAGAATCACTTGAACCTGGGAGGCAGAGGTTGCAGTGAGCTGAGATCACGCCACTGCACTCTAGTCTGGGAGACTGAGAGAAACTACACCTCAAAAAAAAAATAAAAGATCTAAAGTACAGTAAGAAAAACCGGTGTTTCTATGAGCAGCCATTCTGGAAAGGAAGGAGAGTTGAGGCAACAGGAATTATGAGCTTTCTGCAGCAGTTTTCTACCTGACAGAAAACACACTCTCAGAATAGGTGGTAAGAGTCCTACTCCGGAGCTTGCACAGATAACTGAGTTGTGGGAAGGGGTCACGTGAAAGAAAGAGAGGCAAAAATGCAAGAAGTGATTCTATGACAAACAAGAGCACAAGAAGATAGGTTAGTGGTAATAACGGTAATAATCAGGAGAGCGACATGTGCGGCGCTGAAACCAAGCACGTCAACAGACGGAGAGACCTTTGCCTCTCAATGCAAATGGAATATAAAGATTGGCAGTGGGGAAATAGGGGCCAGATAAACTCACTCTTCCCATGAAGAAGGACCTGTGAGGAGGGCCAGTTACCACTATCTCTAGAAGTGCTAGCATCTCACAGCTCATCTGGGCTACTGCCTATGACAACTCTTGTCTGGTCCTCACCAGGATGGGCCTCTTGGTGAATCCCTCTCTCCACCAGCCAGGGCTCTTCTCCCTTCTCCAACCGTAGGATCACATCTGGCTTAGTAAGCTGATAACCTGTTCACAGTGAAAGACAACAGGGTAAGAGTCAGGGGAGCTCTGGGGCAGGCACAAAGAAACATCTCAGATTCAACCTGACCCCCCAACCCTCTGCAGGACTGGCAGGGACTCTAAAGTTGACAGAGGCAGGAAAACCTTTTTTATTTTATTTATTTATTTATTTAGAGACGGAGTCTCACTGTATTGCCAGGCTGGAGTGCAGTGGTACAATCTTGGCTCACTGCAACCTCTGCTTCCCAGGTTCAAGTGATTCTCCCGCCTCAGCCTGCCAAGTAGCTGGGACTACAGGCACGCGCGACCACGCCCAGCTAATTTTTGTATTTTTAGTAGAGACGGGGTTTCACCATGTTGGTCAGGATGGTCTCAATCTCTTGACCTTGTGATCCACTCACCTCGGCCTCTCAAAGTGCTGGGATTACAGGCGTGAGCCACCACGCCCAGCCGGAAAACTTTTTAAAGAGGCATTTTTTAAAGAGGCATTTTTAAAACTTCAATACATTAAAACAAGTTTTCCACAAAAGCTGGAGTAAAAAAACCCTGTTCTATGCCTCAAAGAAATGAGGTCTCTGAACGCCAAGCCTGTACTCTGATAAGATATATACTTCAAGGTCTCGTACCTTTTGATCAAAGGAGAACCAAAATCTTCAAAAACAGAGCTAGTCTTACCCAAGGAAACCAAGTTCTTATAGTTCTCCAGCATCACATTTCTGTACACGATCTGCTGAGCAGTGTCCAGCAGCTTCCACTCCTCCCTGGTGAAGTCCACAAATACATCCTTGAAGGTCACCAGTGTCTACAACATCAAACACATTTGCATTGCACCAGATATGTATCTTTGCTATCCCCCTTTCCTGACTGCTAACAGGAAAAGAAATTAAGCTGACAGCACTGGGGCAGGTAAAGTGGATGGACCCCAATTTATTCAAGGAGTGAGTACTATTTATTCTGGTCAGGTCATAAAAGGAATGGCTATTAGGTACCTACTGTCTGAAAACAAGTTTTATATGATGCTTTAGGTTAAAAAAAACTGTCCTAAGAATTTTTATTTAAATTAAATTTTAAACAGCTATGGCAGGGTGAATCATCTATTCTCCCAAAAAGTTAACCCACTTTTACACTATGTAAGATAAAAAACCTAATTCGAGTACACCTTAATGCTTAAGAGATTTACCACCCTAGCCATATTTTATAACCTAAAATAATTATCCTAAACATTTTTCATGACCATTGGTAGGTACTAAAAAACAATGGAAGAGTTGGAAGATTATATTTTAGCAGTAGCAAAACAATTAGACAAAGAAACAGGAGATAGATGCAAGGTCCTTATCAGCCACATCAAAAATAAGTGTTGATTATATCTAGAGAAAAATCTATTTGAGTGACTGAGGGTCTCCCATCAAAGACTATAAAGGTCAGAAGACAGTGGAATAATGTTTGTCTGTTTTTAAATACTGAAAGAACAGACAAACCAGAATTTCTATATCCAGTGAAAATATCTTTCAAAACTGATGCAAAATAAAGATATTCTCAAACGAACTAAAACTAACAGAATTTGTTGGCAGAAGATCTGCTCTAGAAAATGTGCTGAAGGAAGTTCTTCAGGCAGAAGGGAAATGATACCAGAGAGAAACTTGAAATCTCAGAAATGGAAGATAAATAACAAAAACAGTAGATATCTGGGTAAATATAATAGATTTGTTTTCTTCTCTTAAATGTTTCAAAAATATATAGAACAGCTGAAAGACCTGTAATATTTTCTGGTGCAGTTTCTCAATACACACACAACTTTAACATAAAGGGAGGGACATAAAGGGACCTATATATTGTAAGGCTTCTAGATTTTGCTTGAAGTGGTAAAAATTAACTCTAAGTGGACTGTAAAAGATTAGGTATGTATATTCTCATTCCTACAGCAGCCATTAAAAAGTACAAAAATATAAAGCTAAAAAACCAAGACATTAAGTGAAATACTAAAATATATTCAAATAATCCAAATAAAGGCAGTAAATTAAGAAGTGGGAAAAGATATACAGAGAACATATAATAAAATAACACACTGAAATTCAATAGTATCAATAATAACATTAAACAAAAATGGTCTAAACATAACAATTAAAAAACAGGTCGCCAAAATGTATTAAGAAAAAAAAAAAGCAACCGGGTGCAGTGGCTCACACTTGTAATCCCAGCACTCTGGAAGGCTGAGGCAGGTGGATCACTTGAGTTCATGAGCTCAGGACAAGCTTAGCAAAATGACAAAACCCTGTCTGTACAAAAAATACAAAAATCAGCCAGGCATGGTGGCATGTGCCTGTAGTTTCCGCTACTCGAGAGGCTAAGGTGAGAGGATCACTTGAACCCAGGAGGCAGAGGTTGCAGTGGGCTGTGATCACACCACTGTACTCTAGCTTGTGCAACAGAGTGAGAACCTGTCTCAAAAAAAAAAAAAAAAAAAAGGCAACAGCAAAAACTACAAGCCTTGAGCCCAGGAGTTTCAGACCAGCCTGGACAACATAGGGAGATCCTATGTCTACAAAAAATTTAAAAAGTAGCCAGATGTGGTGGCTCAAGCCTATAGTCCCAGGTACTAGGAAGACAGGTGGGAGGATCACTTGAGTCCAAGAGTTTGAGCCAGACTACAGTGAGCTGTGATAACACCACTGCACTCCAGCCTAGACAACGAGACCCTGCCTCAAAACAAACAAACAAACAAAAAAACCACAAGCCTCGACTATCTGCTACCTAAAAAAAAACATTGGACCGGGCGCTGTGGCTCACACCTGTAATCCCAGAACTTTGGGAGGCCAAGGCGGGTGGATCACCTAAGGTCATGGGTTCGAGACCAGCCTGACCAATGTGGAGAAACCCTGTCTCTACTAAAAATACAAAATTAGCTGGGTGTGGTGGCACATGCCTGTAATACCAGCTACTTGGGAGGCTGAGGCAGGAGAATCACTTGAACACAGGAGGTGGAGGTTGCAGTGAGCTGAGATACCGCCATTGCACTCCAGCCTGGGGAACGAGAGTGAAACTCTGTCTCAAAAAAAAAAAAAAAAAAAAAACCAAAAACCGAGTGCAGTGGCTCAAGCCTGTAATCCCAGCACTTTGGGAGGCCGAGACGGGCGGATCACGAGGTCAGGAGATCGAGACCATCCTGGCTAACACGGTGAAACCCCGTCTCTACTAAAAATACAAAAAAATTAGCCGGGCGAGGTGGCGGCCCCTGTAGTCCCAGCTACTCGGGAGGCTGAGGCAGGAGAATGGCGTGAACCCGGGAGGCGGAGCTTGCAGTGAGCTGAGATCCGGCCACTGCACTCCAGCCTGGGCAACAGAGCGAGACTCCGTCTCAAAAAAAAAAAAAAAAAAACACAATATTGAATACAACCTAGAGAAGTTACAAGTAAAAGGACAGAAACAGATATACTATGGAAACACTAATCATACGAAAGTTAGAGTGGCTGTATTAATATCAGACAACATAGAATTAACAACAAAGAATATTAGCAGAGATAAAGAGGGATATTACATACTGATAAATGTGTCAATCTGCAAAAAAATTTCAAATCCTAAATAGATCAAAATGTGACACATAAATTCATAAAATTTCTATAAGAAAACATAGGAAAAAACATCTGTCATTTTGAGTTCTTCAGGGGGTTCTTAGCAGTGATACCAACAGCATGATCCATAAAAGAACAAACTGATAGGCCAGGCGCGGTGGCTCACGCCTGTAATCCCAGCACTCTGGGAGGCCGAGGCAGGAGGATCACCTAAGGTCAGGAGTTCAAGACTAGCCTGGCTAACACGGTGAAACACCATCTCTACTAAATATACAAAAATTAGCTGGGCATGGTGGTGCATGCAAGTAATCCCAGTTACTTGGGAGGCTGAGGCATGAGAATCGCTTGAACCCTGAAGGCAGAGGTTGCAGTGAGCTGAGATTGCACCACTGCACTCCAGCCTAGGCGAGAGAATGAGACTCTGTCTCAAAAAAAAAAAAAAAAAAAAAAAAAAAAAGAACAAATTGAAAATTGACAAAGTGAGCGCTTCACCAAAACTAAAAATGTTTTTTCTCTTCAAAAGACATTGCTAAGAGAAGGAAAAGACAAGCCAGAGACCAGGAAATAATATTTGCAAATCACATTATCTGACAAAGAACTTGTACGTGTAAGGTACAGAGAACCCTCAAAACTCAATAAGAGGCTAGGCACAGTGGTTCATGTCTGTAATCCCAGCACTTTGGGAGTCCGAGACAGGCCTCGGGAATGCCTCGGGATGGCCCGAGTTCAGGAGTTTGAGACCAGCCTGGGCAACACAGTGAAACCCCGTCTCTACTAAAATACAAAAAAAAAAAAAGAAAAAAATTAGCCAGGTGTGGTGGTGTGCGCCTGCAGTCCCAGCTACTCGGCACGCTGAGGCAGAACTGCTCGAACCCAAGAGGCAGAGGTTGCAGTGAGCTGAGATCGTGCCACTGTACTCTACTCCAGCCTGGGCTACAGAGCAAGACTCCATCTCAAAAAAAAAAAAAAAAAGCAACTCAGTAAGAAAACAGACTAGTTTGAAAACTGAGCAAAAGACTGAAATAAACATTTCACCAAAGAAGAATATAGGTAGTTGGTAATAAATAAGCACATGAGCCGGGCGTGGTGGCTCAAGCCTGTAATCCCAGCACTTTGGGAGGCCGAGGCGGGCGGATCACGAGGTCAGGAGATCGAGACCATCCTGGCTAACACAGTGAAACCCCGTCTCTACTAAAAAATACAAAAAAAACTAGCCGGGCGAGGTGGCGGGCGCCTGTAGTCCCAGCTACTCGGGAGGCTGAGGCAGGAGAATGGCGTAAAACCAGGAGGCGGAGTTTGCAGTGAGCTGAGATCCGGCCACTGCACTCCAGCCTGGGTGACAGAGCAAGACTCCGTCTCAAAAAAAAAAAAAAAAAAACCACATGATGCTTAGTGTCATTACTTATTAGGGAAATGAAAGTTAAAACGACAGTGAGATACCGTAAAGACACTTATTAGAAAGGGTAAACTTTTAAAGTGTGTGACACCAAGTGCTGGTGAGGATGCAGAATAACTGCCACTCTCACACATCACTGTGAGAATGCGAAAATGCTACAACCACTTTGGAAAATTTGCATATTTTTCATAAAGTTAAATCTATACTCTTGGCACACACCTATCATTCTCTTGGCTAAGTACCTGAGTGTGAAAATTTATGTCCACACAAAAACCTGTATGCAAATGCATAAACCTGAGAAAGGGCTTTATCTAAAATTGGCAAAAACTGGAAGAAACTCAAATGTCCCTTAACACGAAATGCATAAACAAAGCGTCGTACAGCCACACAATGCAAATCTACTCAGCAATAAAAAGGAATATCCGACTGACTCATGCGACAACAGATGAACCTCCGATACATTTTGCTTCATGAAAGGAGCTAGAGGCCACATGCTATGTGATCCCATTTATATGACATTCTGGAAAAAGTAAAAATCAATAGATCAGTGGTCAAGGGGCTGGAGGGGGAGTAAGCATGGACTATATACAAAGGGGTTGCACATAGGGAATTCTAGGATCATGGGTTTGCCCTGTAACTTGGTGGGTTTTTTTGTTGTTTGTTTTGTTTTTTTTTGAGATGGAGTTTCACTCTTTCACCCAGGCTGGAGTGCAATGGTGTAATCTTGGCTCATTGCAACCTCCATTCCTCCGGTTCAAGCGATTCTGCTGCCTCAGCCTCCCAGGCAGCTGGGTTTATAGGTGCCGGCCACCACGCCCAGCTAATTTTTGTATTTTTAGTAGAGACGGGGTTCCACCATGTTGGCCAGGCTGGTCTCGAACTCCTGACCTCAGGTGATCCACCCTCCCCCTCAGCCTCCTGAAGTGTTGGGATTACAGGCATGAGCCACTGCGCCCGGCCTGCTCTGTATCTTGAATGAAGTGGTAGCTACACGACTATATACGTTTGTCAAAAATCACAGAACTGTAAATCCAAAGGGGAAAACGTTACTGTATGTAAATTGAAACATAAATAAAAATATTTAAAATGGAATGTTCTATGAGATCTGTATGCTGGATATCTTCTCTCCTTCCCTCCAGGTTTCCTCTCCACCCTACTCTGTTCCCAGGGAGGGCGAGCTGTGTGGATTATACCAAAGATTTCTCTTGCCCTCTGCCTTTCTGATTTATTTCACCAATGGAGATCACCAGTTGGATATGGCAAGCTGCCCCAGTGCAGTGGTGGTGACGTGATGGAGGTACATTCCCTTGACAGATGGGAACAGCCTCTGTGAACCACAAGTCTGGTTTCCAGAACCTGTCCCTGTTCTCATCCCTTCAGGCCTAATGGTGATGACACTCTGCTCCCACCTCATTCTCGTATTACTGAAGTTAAGTGTGCCTGCTACTTTCCGCTAGTCCTTGACTCATTCATTGCTGTTCATGGTTTCAAAGAAGCCTGCCCAGTTTTAACTTAAGTGGCTATCTGATTTCTGGTCTGGTGGTTTTAGCATTCCCATAAGAAATACACTGCACTTTTACTGTAAACACAGAGACAAAGCATGTCATGGTGACACTACTAAAAGGAAAGGTGCATGAGATGTTAGTTAATAACTGGATTTGAAATCAGGCGAACCCGTGGTCAAATCTGTACATCTTAAATTTTTTTTTTTTTTGGCGGGGAGCAGCGCAGGGGACAGAGTTTTGCTCTAACATCTGGGCTGGAGTGCAGTGGCATGATTTTGGCTCACTGCAACCTCCGCCTCCCGGGTTCAAGCAATTCTCCTGCCTCAGCCTCCTGAGTAGCTAGGACTACACCACTACACGCCTGGCTTATTTTTGTATTTTTTAGTAAAGACAGGGTTTTACCATGTTGGCCGTGCTGGTCTCAAACTCCTGACTTCAGGTGATCTGCGCACCTCGGCCTCCCAAAGTGCTGGGATTACAGGTATGAGCCACCTCACCTGGTCTGCACACTTTAAATTTTGGATTGGATGATGTTTGTTTATTTAACCTCACCACGAGTCAGTTCTCTTAGCTGTAAAATACCATCTGTCTCATAGTATTATACACACTAACACACAGTACAATACAGTGTTAAAGAAGACAGAGACGAGAAGTGCCATCCGCTGTAGTCCAGCATATACAGACATGCTAAGAAGGTATATAGACTAAGTATGCTTTCATTCCTCCTAATACTTTTGAAATCTCGTGTGCTTCCTGTTCTTTGCTGGAAGTAAGCATTATCCTGAATTGTGTTGTTTATTGTTTTTTAAATGCCTTTATTTCAATTGTAAATGAATAACTGTTTGGCCAGGTGGGGTAGCTCACACCTTTAATCCCAGAGCTTTGGGAGGCCAAGACAGGAGATTGAGATTGGCTAACACAGTGAAACCCTGTCTACTAAAAATACAAAAAATTAGCCAGGCATGGTGGCACATGCCTGCAGTCCCAGCTACTTGGGAGGCTGAGGCAGGAGAATCACTTGAACCTGGGAGGTGGAGGTTGCAGTGAGCTGAGATCGCACCACTGGACTCCAGCCTGGGTGACAGAGCGAGACTCTGTCTCGAAAAAAATAAAAAAATAAAAAATAACTGTTTGCAAATACCTGTTTTTGAATTTTTGATCAGCACAAATTGCTGATCTTTTTCTTGTATTAGCCTTAGCCTCCAGTCCATTTTAAATATAACACTCATCTCATTCTATTCTGTCATATTTTCTACTACTATTCTACTATTTTTATTTTGTATATATTTGAAAATTTCTATAATAAAAGAAGAGAGGGAAAGACCAAAGCCCACAGTGATGTCTTCTTCCTAACTCACCGTTTAGTCAATAGAGCAGCATGTTACAGTTGAGTCATGTTCTCATTCCTGCAAAACCATCTTTCCCTATACTGTACACATTGGTTTTCATTTTAACTCGCAGAAGACTCTGGCTCAGCCTCCTTCACAAGCTCATCAGCTCAACCAGCCTCATCAGTTATCTCTTGGTATTTGTTTCAGTTCTTGTTGGCCTTGTTATCACTGTGTATCCTTCTGTGAGGAGTCTCATTAGCCCCATGCAAACATATCTGTGTTGCAGTCAGTGCCAAACAGGCCTAGAAGGCCCACACTGCCCATATTCCCCTCTTGGTTCTGTGTTTGGGCTGCACTAAACTGCTTTTACCTCTTCAAACAGGCCATGCTCTCTCAAAAGTCTGGGCCTTCACAAACGCAGCTCTCTCATATTTCTTTGGACAATCACAAGTCATCCTTAATGTGTTGGCATAAATGTCATTTCAGCAAGTTTTCTTCTGAACCTTTAAATTATTTAAATATCCTCATGTTAAATGCATATGCCAAACACCTGCCCAGAGCACTCCAATGTGGGGCTGAGCCCTCCAGACAGGCCAGGGAACCTCGGCTCCAGTCTCACCTTCCTTCCCCAGATTACCTGTCAAGGTCTGCGTGAAGGACCCTCCAGAGGAAGAAGCTGAATAGGCACCAGAACCAGTCTCTCAGCCTGGATGTCCCCAGGCCACACTGCTCACTGAGGTTCTGTTCTCCTCAGAGTTCTTTGCACCTTGTTTGCAGTTATCCTTTGATAACTATGTAACTTGTCCCTGAGTTCCTCCAAATGGGTTCCCCACGGAGGAATTAACACAGTAAGCACCACACCCAGGACAGTCAGGCCTGAGAGAAACCACAGAGACACATCAACATTCCCAGTTCTCTCTTCTTTTTGAGAAGAAGTCTGATGTCACCTCACTTGATTCCCACCAATGTTACTGTTAAACTTGCGTTGTGTTTCTTTTGTATTAAAAGGAAATAAAACTACAACTACAAATAAAGTAAACAAAAACCTAATCCTCGTCTGCTGGAGAAGAAGATATAATTTCTGAAGTTCTCTGGCAAAGGGACTAAAACAAAAAGGAATTCCCAGTTGGAAACTGGGGAGAAAGCACAGCTTACCTGGGACCAGGCAGTTAGTGACTTAGCATGCATGTCCTCCTTGTTCTTGATGATACTTCCTTGAGTGATAGCAGAGTGCTAAGAAGACAAAGCTAGGAAAAAGAAAGAAACATAAGTTAAGTTTGCTATGACTGGGAGGCTCCCTAAATTGACAGCCTAAACTTCCTCATACCAGCTGGGTATGACACAAACACCCACTATACACAGGAACATCAGAGACATTCTATAAGCAAATCTACAGTGCCCGAAGCTCCCTAAGATTAGGAAGAGAAGAGCTACATAAATTGCATTTTTACCCCTTAATCTCTGGAGTTCCATACCACATTTGAAGATTTAAAACTGAATGATCCTACTTACCATTACAAATTTTTTTTTGAGGGGAAAAAAACCAAACCTGACCTAAACTAACAGTCTCACTTTACAGATTAAAAAAACAAGGTTGTCTCCAGCTGGTCACAGAACGGAAGCCAGAGATTGAAGCCCAAGAAAAATGTGATGGACCATTACCGGCTTGAAGATGGAAGGTGCAGTGTGAGGAACATGGCAGTCTCCAGCAGCAAAGAGCAGCACCAGCTGAAAGCCAGCTAGGAAGCAGGGACCTCAGTCCTGCAGCCACAAGGAACTGAATTCCACCAAGAAGAGTGAGCTTGAAAGTGAATTTTTCCCCACAGCTTCCAGATGAGAACTCAAGTCTAGGTGACAGACCCTGATTTCAGCCTTTGGACACCCTGAGCAGAGAACCCAGCCATGCTGTGCTTGCACCGCTTCTAACCAACAGAGCTGATAATAAGGAAGTGCTGTTTGAAGCTGCCAAGTTTGTGGTAATATGCTACACAGCAACAGAAAACTAATATAGCCAATTACATTTTAAAAACAATTTAAACATTAAGGAAAAATATTGTATATTTACCTATGTAGTCACCATTTGCCAGTGCTGTTTACTCGTGTGTGTAGATCCAGATTTCCATTTGGTTTCATTTCCTTTCTCTCTGAAGCACATTCTTTAACGTTTCTTGTAACAAGGGTCTCCTGGTGATAAATTCTTTCAGCTTTTTTATAGCTAACAATGTCTTTTTGGTGCCTTTTTTTTTTTTTTAACAGCCATATGGTACAATTCAACCATTTAAACTGTGTATTCAATGGGTTTTGGTATATTATATAATTCTTAAAATTGTAGTAACATATATATATATATATATATATGGGTTTTTTTTTTTTTTTTGCCATTTTAACTGTTTTTAAATATCCAATTCAGTGTCATTAATTACATTCACAGTGTGGTGCAACCATCACCACTATGTAATTCCAAAACTTTTCCATCACTCCAGAAACTCTGGTATCCACTGATAACTCCATATTCTCCCCTATTCCTCTGGAAGCCCCTAATCTACGTTCTGTCTCTACGAATTTGCCTACTCTACTTAGGTCACATAAGTGGAATTATACAATATTTGCCCTTTTGAGTCTGGCTTATTTCACTGAGTATACATTTTTCAAGGTTCGTCTATGTTTTAACATGTATCAGAACCTCAGTCTTTTTTAATAACCAAATATTCCATTGGTTAGAGACTACATTTTGTTACCCACTCATCTGTTGATGAACACTTGCGTTGTTTCCATCTTTTGCTTATTATGAATAATACTGCCATGAACACTGGCATACAAGTATCTGTTTGAGTTCCTACATTCAATTCCTTTGGGTATACACCTAGGACTGAAACAGCTGGGTCATATGGTTTTATGTTTAACTTTTTGAGGAATCACCAAACTGTTTTCTATAGTGGCTGCATCATTTTTACATTCACACCAGGAATATATATGCATATTCTAATTTCTCTACATCCTTGCCAAATACTTGTTACTCTACTTTTTTAAATTACAGCCATGGTAGTTGGGATAACTGTAGCTTTTACATTTCCCTAATGACTAATGATGTTGAGCATATTTTCACGTGCTTACTAACCATTTGTATATCTTCTTTACAGAAATGTCAAGTCCTTTGCCCACGTTTACAATTGGGTTGTTGTGTATTGTTGAGTTGTAGGCATTCTTTGTATATTCTAGATATTAAACTCTTATCAGAGACATGATTTGCAAATAGTTTCTCCCACTGTTTTTGAGATGGGGTCTCACTCTTTCACCCAGGCTGGAGTACAGTGGCACGCTCTTGGTTCACTGCAACCTCCACCTCCCAGGTAATTCTTGTGCCTCAGCCTGTAGCTGGGATTACAGGCATGCAAAGCTAATTTTTTGTATTTTTTAGTAGAGACGGGGGTTCACCATGTTGGCCAAGCTGGTCTTGAACTCCTGACTTTAGGTGATTCGCCTGCCTCGGCCTCCCAAAGTGCTGGGATTACAGGCGTTGAGCCACCGCACCTGGCCTGTTTCTCCCACTCTATAGGTTGAGTTACTTTTGTTGTTGAAAGACGTTTTTTCCTGAACGTGTAATTCTATTTAATAGGTAGACAGTTGTTTTTTTCTTTCAGTACTTTATAGATACAGTTCCACTCTTCTTAGACGTCTTATTTCTGGTAAGAAATCCAACGTAATCCCTTATTCCTCTGTATATAGCATGTATTTTCCTTCTGGCTACTTTTGAGATTTTCTCTTTTATTGATTTGAGTAATCTGATTATTATTTTCCTTGGCATACTTTTCATGTTTCTGGTGTTTAGGGTTTCTTGAGCTTCTTGAATTTGCGGGTTTGTAGTTTCATTAAGTTTTGACATTTCCAGTCATTATTTCTTCATATATTTCTCCATCTCTCCTTTACTTTCTTCTTCAGGGACTCCAATTACTCATACAGTAGCTACCTGATGCTATCTACAGCTTACTCAAGTTCTTTTCATTTTTTTTCTGGTTTCTTTTTTCTCTCTGCATTTAATTTTGGATAGTTTTACATTGCTATGCCTTTAAGTTCACCCAACTTTTCTTCTAGAAATGTAATCTGCTGTTAACCTGGTGTATTTTCATTTCAGACAATATGGGTTTTCTCCCTAGAATCTCAATTTTTTAAAATACTTTCTATTGCTGTATTTACCTTCTTAGCAATATGAAATACATTTATAACTATGTTTTACTGTCCTCCTCTGCTAATAGTAAGATCTATGTTAAGTCTAGATGAGTTTCAAATCATTATTATCGTCTTCACTATGGCCATGTTTTCATCTCTTTGCATGCTTGGTGAATTTGATTGGATGCCAGATACTGTGAATGTTATCGTACTGGATGCTGGGTATTTTTGTATTACTATAAATTTCCTTAAGCTTTCTTTTAGGATGCAGTTAGGTTACTTGGAAACAGTTTGATCCTTTTGGGTCTTTCTTTTACAATTTGCTAGATAGATTGAGCAGTGCCTAGTATAGGGCTAATTATCCCCCACACTGAAGCAAGACGTTCTTGATAGATACTGATCGGGTAGACACGACCTATCCAACGCTCCAGGAATTGGAAGAGTTTTCCAGTCTGGCTGGTGGGAATAGACGCTCTTCTCAGCCCTATGTGAACAACAGATACTGTTCCCAATAATCCTTTAGAGGACTCTTTCCCTGGCTCAAGTAGTTTCCTCACACGTATGTACTGATCTGTATTCTGCTGAATACTTGAGGGAGAACCTTTGCAGATCTCCAGAATTCTCCTGCTGTAAGATGCTCTCTTACAGAGGCCATATTGCTTTTACTTTTTTTTTTTTTTTGAGATGGAGTCTCGCTCTGTGGCCCAGGCTGGAGTGCAGTGGCCGGATCTCAGCTCACTGCAAGCTCCGCCTCCCGGGTCCACGCCATTCTCCTGCCTCAGCCTCCTGAGTACCTGGGACTACAGGCGCCCGCCACCTCGCCCGGCTAGTTTTTTTGTATTTTTTAGTAGAGACGGGGTTTCACCATGTTAGCCAGGATGGTCTTGATCTCCTGACCTCGTGATCCACCCGTTTTGGCCTCCCAAAGTGCTGGGATTACAGGCTTGAGCCACCGCGCCCGGCCTAAAATGCAATGTTTTATAAACTTCTGCTTCCGGCCGAGATGGAACACGAGAGAACAGAATTAACCTCTTCACCCAACAGCAAAACAGACAAAATATATTAAACAGTGGTTTTCAAGACCAAGAGGGATAAAATAGTATTGACCTCATAGGGTTACTGTGGGAATTAAATAAGTTAGTATTTGTAAAACATAGAATGGTGCCTGACACGTGGTAAGATTAAAAAAAAAAAAAAAGACGTCTAGTGACCCAGTAACACAAGTGTCTTTCTTTTCTTTTTTTCAAAATCGAGGCCTCATTCTTGTCACCCAGGCCCGAGTGTGGTGGCATGATCATAGCTTACCACAGCCTCAAACTCTTGGGCTCAAGTGATCCTCCCTCCTCAGCCTCCCAAGTACACAGAACTACAGGTGTGAGCCACTGCACCTGGCTTTTTTTTTTTTTTTTTTTTTGAGACAGGGTCCTTACTCTGTCATCCAAGCTGGAATACAGTGGCACAAACACAGCTCACTGCAGTCTTGACCTCCTGGGCTCAAGTGATCCTCCTGCCTCAGCCTCCTGAGTATCTGGGACCACAGGCACATGCCATCACGTCCAGCTAATCTTTAAATTTTTGTAGAGACAGGATCTCACTATGTTGCCCAGGCTGCTTTCAAAGTCTTGGGTTCAAGCAATCCTCCTGCCTTGGCCTCCCAAAGTGCTGGGATTACAGGTGTGAGTCACCATGCCCAGCCTGGCTAATTAAAAAAATTTCTTTTGCGGCCGGGCGTGGTGGCTCAAGCCTGTAATCCCAGCACTTTGGGAGGCCGAGACGGGTGGATCACAAGGTCAGGAGATCGAGACCATCCTGGCTAACACGGTGAAACCCCGTCTCTACTAAAAAAAAAAAATACAAAAAACTAGCCGGGCGAGGTGGCGGGCGCCTGTAGTCCCAGCTACTCGGACGCTGAGGCAGGAGAATGGCGTGAACCCGGGAGGCGGAGCTTGCAGTGAGCGGAGATCCGGCCACTGCACTCCAGCCTGGGCAACAGAGCGAGCCTCCGTCTCAAAAAAAATTTCTTTTGCAGAGATAGGGGTCTCATTATGTTGTCCAGGCTAGTCTAGAACTCCTAGCCTCAACTAGTCCTCGTGCCTTGGCCTCCTAAACTGCTGGGCCTCTCAAAGTGCTCAAAGTACAGATGTAAGCCACTGTGCCCAACCAGCAAGTATCTTTCTAGAGTTTCTTTTTAACATCCAATCAGTCACCACGATCTGTAAATTCCCCCTCTTAAGTGTCTTCCATCCATCTCTTCCAACTCCTACTGCCATGGCCCTGTTTCAGGCCCTCATAATTCTTGACCTAGAAACCTCCTACTTGACTTGTTTGCCTTTGGTCTCTCACACTCCAGTGAGTGTCTGCAGCAACATCATCTCTGTAAAACACAGAAGTTTCACTCCCTGTTTAAAATTCCCTTTTGGTCTCCCAGTACATATAGAAAAATGCACTAAGTCCTTGGCATGGATTTAGGATCCTCTGTGATTGTGGCTTTTCTACCTCCCTAAGCCCTAAATGTTTCATCAAACTACCATACATTTCCCTATAACCATGCTGAACCACTTGAGTTGCCTGAACACCTTTATCTATGCTATTCCTATGCCAGATCCGTTCTTCCTTTTCTTGTCTCTTGGTAAAACCTTATCTATGTTGCAAGATCAAACATTATCCCTTCTTATGTCATTACCTAATTTCTCCAAGGAGTTTTAGTGTTTCTTACTCTTTGCTCCTACAGCCACCAAAAGCAGCAGCAACAATGACTGAATTACAGTACAGCAAGAGAGATCCACAATTAGCTGACCAAAGGGTCATGTCCTTATGAAGAGAGGTCTCTGACATCAGCTACAGGTCTCTGTCCTTACCCTGTTTTTAATCCTTTCACCAGCAATATAAGTAAAGATCAGTTACAAATTTTTTTTTTTTTTTTTGAGATGGAGTCTCGCTGTGTTACCCAGGCTGGAGTGCAGTGGCGTGATCTTGGCTCACTGCAAGCTCCGCCTCCCGGGTTTAAGCCATTCTCCTGCCTCAGCCTCCGAGTAGCTGGGACTATAGGCACACATCACCACGCCCGGCTAATTTTTTTTTTTGTATTTTTAGTAGAGACGGGGTTTCATCATGTTAGCCAGGATGGTCTCGATCTCCTGACCTCGTGATCCGCCCACCTCGGCCTCCCAAAGTGCTGGGTTTACAGGCTTGAGCCACCGCACCCGGCCTACAAATTTTAGCTGACAATGAAGGCAATGACATACTATTTAAGGAAATTAAGATATACAAGTGGATGCTATATATACTTTGTATGGATGTTATCACAGGAGTACAAGGTTCCTTTTAAGAAGTCAGATAAAGAGGTGAATGAACCCAGATGGTTCCTTTATTCATCCCTTTTTACACCAGACATTAACTGAGTACTTACAATATGCCAAGTACCATTCTAGGGGCTAAGAATAGAGTAGTGGCCATTCAGACATGGGTCCTTCCCTCATAGAGCTTGCTTTTCAAGATAAGCAAAGGCTGAAGTAACTGGAAATACTCAGCCTGAAAAAAATTACTTAAAGGAAGCAAGAAAATAATTTTCACACATTTGTACATCCTCTGCTCGGAATAATATTTATTCTGAGTTGTTGCACAGGGCAGGATTAGGACATATGTGTGGAATCACAAAGAAGCCAATCACAAGTCAATATATGAGATATTGTTAATCAAATGACATATCTGGAAATAGTACTGGCATCCTAGGGAGGTTACTGTGGTCTCAAACTCCTGGGCTCAAGTGATTCTCCCAAGGCGCAAGAACTACAGGTATGAGCCACTGCACCTGGCTAATTTTTTTTTTTTAGACAGAGTCTCAACATTTCTGGTCACTAATAAATTTTCAATAGGATCTCATTTAAAAACAAACAAAACTACAGTAAGGTTGCTGGTTCAGACAGGCATATAAGGTCCACTCTGATAACTACCATAATTATGAATAACTTAGGTTAGGTCTCACTCAATTCTAATTTCCCTTAGCAACTACTTCTAGATAACTCATTCAAACCTTTATCTAACCCAGTGGTTGTAAACTCTGGTTGCACACTGGAATTGTTAAGTATGTTTGGCATTTATTGATACCTGAGTCCCACACCAAGAGATTCTGATTTAATTATCTGAGAAGAGGTTAAGGATTTTTTTTTTTAAGAGCTCCACCTGGTACAAATGAATGTCTAGCCAAGGTTGAGAAACACAGGTGTAAACCATTATTTATTTAATTCTAGGTTTCTACCATTCTCGAAGTAATCAGATCCATCACAAAGGATCCTTTTATGTGACTGGCCAAAACTGACTTCTCTAAAGTATCACAGTCATTCTCAGAGCAGGGATACTAGCAGAAGTTTTGTTTATTTTTGAGGAAACACTTGGTAAGTTAATAACTATCTTAGTGGTATAGATCTGGAACTTCCGCCATTTTAATAAATCATTACCGAACACTTATGTTTCTAGCTCTGTATCAGGCCCTGAGGATAGAAATGTGAACAAGGCATTTATCCCTTACCTCAAGCAGCTCAGGCTAGTTGAAGAAACTGAAAACACACTTTACAGTAGAGTTTGATTACTGCTATAATAATGGCAATGGACAAGGGCTCATGGGAGCATAGAAGGTGGTTTCTAACACAGCCTAATGGTTTCAGGGAGGAATGGGCTGAGTGTCAGAGCTGGTTTGGTAGGTAAGGGAGGATGGGGAACATCGTGAGCAAAGGCAGTGCCTGAGAAGATTATGTGTAAGGGGAAGAAGTTCAATACTTCTAGTGCATATAGTTTAGGCCAGGGAACAAAAAGAAACAGGGCCAGAGGTGTGCAAGGCGAGATCTAGGTCACAGCCAGCCAAGAATGCCATTCGCAAAAATGTGGACTCTTTCCTAAATGTTATAAGCCAGGAAACAATATTAGTGTCTTCCAAGTGCTCTTCTAGGGGTACCTGTGTAATGGACTAGAGGAAGCTATAATAGTAGCAAAAAAAAAACAGGTAGGAGGCTAATACTTTAATCTAGAAGATTTGGGAACACAAATTAAGGCCATGATGGTAGAAACGGAGAGCAGGTAGATTTGGGTATGATCAGTGTGTCCTGGAATTTGACTGAAATTAAGGCCATGATGGTAGAAACGGAGAGCAGGTAGATTTGGGTATGATCAGTGTGTCCTGGAATTTGACTGAATGTGGGTGTGAGAAAGGGCTAGCGGCCTCACACGACTCTCAGGTTCCTGTGTGACTAGATGGAGAACAGTATCAGAAGGGTTAGGTATCAGAGAAATGATGTGATTGGTTTTGAACATAGTGAGTAGGCCACACGAACACAGTGAGTAAGCCACAGAGAAGTGGCATCTACGAGGCTGTATTTACACGTGAGGGTTATCCAGATGTACGTCATCTGCCTTCCACATCTGCATTCTATCTGAATCCTTTCAGGCTGCCTGGCTATATATTCAAACAGGACAAGCTTTTCGGGAGGAGGATGGTCTTTTGTCACACATTTAAGAGTAACTATATTCTCCTGCTGTAACATATAGGTTAAGTAAACACATGAATAAAAGAGTCTAAGGGGGACCATATGTTACTATCAACAACCCTGTGACATATTTCATACAAAGCTTACTAAGAAACAGTAATATTCAATAGTCCCACGTAATGGTGTTACCAGATGAAACCATGGCATAAAACCAACCAAAGAGAACTTGAAGAGTAAAATAAATGGTAGGACCAGGATTATTGAGAAAAATCAACATTTAAGAAGCAAATGAAAGAGAGGCCCAAAAAGGAGGCAGAGAACCACCAAATAGAGATATCTAAGATATGTAAAATTTCAAGGACGGGTAGATCAAAATAGCGTTAGATAAATTAAGGATTGAAAGGTATTGGATTGGTTAGATAAGCCTTCACTAATAATTTAAGGAGATCAGTTTCAATACACTGGTGGAAACAGCAGACAAATTCCACAATAGGAATGAAAAGTCTGGAAGTGGAGAAGGAAGAGAAAGGGCAGGTGGAAGAGGTGGTGGGGTCAGAGTGGAGACTAAAAACAGAGGAAGCAATTAAGACAAGGGAGTTGGAACTAGAGGAGTGAGAAGCGGGAAAGGATGGGGTCAAATCTCTGATGAAGGCATCAGGTTTGTAAAGGAAGAAGGATGCTTCATTCTCTCCTACCTCCTGGAAGTCAGGATAGGTGGGATGCTGACAATTAGCAGGCAGTTCAATAAAAATGTGAGTCAAAAAAGAAAGCAAGGCTATATGCTAACAATGAGAGGAACAACAGGAGGCCATGATCATTGAGGACAGTGATAAAGGTTTGGGCCATGCAGTGACAAACTAGCAAAAGCTGCTGACAAAAGCTAAGCTGAGGTTATGGAGAGTATGTCTGTCACACTTGTCTGCCTAGCTGTGATTTCCTCAAGCAGCACTCGCTGCCTGGACAGAAGAAAACGCACACTGTGCAGTGGTCCTGGGCTGGGATTTCTATGTGTGCAGGTAATGCAGAGCAAGGGAAGGAAGAATGCCTAATGTGAGAAATGTGTGCAATCAACAACAGGATCTAGTTTTGGTATAGACGTGAGTCAAGGAAGGAGTTGACAAATTTGAGGAGAACCTCCAAGAACAGTAGTGAGAATAAGGACATAAAAGAGCCAGGAGAACAAGGGGTAAGAGGCACAAAGAGGGATACTGAAGTTTGCAGAGGCTGTGCTGTTTGGGTCATGAGCGGAAGTCTGAGACACACAGGAGTGATGACATGAGCAGTGAAGTGAAGAGCCTCCAAAGATGAGAAGGCAAGGTAGGCTCAGTTCATATAATGAAATCCTGGAACACTGCAACGCCACAGAGGAAAGCTGTTTCAAATCCTCCGCTTGATGATGTCCAGCATTATTTATTTCCTGTTTTGGCTGCAGCAGCATAATGGATCTTGGTATTCAGGGAGCAGGGAGTGCCCTTTCCCAGCTCACAGTGCAGAGTTTGGAGCCCAACTTACTACTCGGTCACTGCTGTGTAAGAACAAAAGATGAGAGGTAGTCTGGAGGCTCTGAGATCCAATAATCTTCCCAGTAAGACAAGGCAGACCCATGAAAGGCAAAAGACAATTCAATATGCACACACTAAGATCAAAAGGCATTCGGGTAGCTATCAAGAGTGACTGACTGTCCCCTACCTGAGAAGCTCTTTCTAAGATGTCATGAACGCCAACTATGAGAATAATTTCCTCCCTCAAGCAGACCGTAACCATGGAAAGATGTTGAAAGTCTAGTGCCACGGACATGAAGAGAATGGATAAAAGAATGTGGCTGCAGAAATCTGCAAAACTTCCTGGGGAAGGAGAAACCGAACAACGATGAGAGAAGGTCCAATGTTAAGAAAGTACAACAGCAGCCATTCCACAACGTGAGCTTTACATTTGCAAAGAGGAGACTTTTCTTCTCACCTCCAAATGGTAAAATCTCCTAGGAGACAAAGACTATAATTCAGTTTGTGAACATGAATGTTACAATGAAGTCTGTATTTTCTACCAGATGTGGTCACAAAAAATATTTATAATCACACCACTTTTCTTCTGAGGCAAAGTCAAAACATAGTGCCAAAGAAGAGTAAGGGAGACCATTTTTGCTTTGGTAAACTCTTAAGGACAGAGGGCTGTATTAGTTTTCCACTACTGCCAATTATCAAAACTTCGTGGTTTTCAACAACACACATTTATTATATAACAGTTCTGGAGGTCAGAAGTCTGATACAGGTCTCGGAGGGCTAAAATTAAGGTGTTGGTAGAGCTGTGTTCCTTCTGGAAGCTCTAGAGAAGAATCTATTTCCTTGCCCCGTCCAGTGTCTGGGCCATCTACACTCCTTGGCTCCTGACCCTTCCTCCACCTGCAAAGCCAGCAATGATACATTTCTCTGTGCCTTTCTTTCACAGTTATATTTCCCTGAATGCTCACCTTCTTCTCCCCCTCTTTTACTTTTTTTTTTTTTTTTTGAGATGGAGTCTTGCTCTGTTGCCCAGGCTGGAGTGCAATGGCACAATCTTGGCTCATTGCAACGTCTGCCTCCCAGGTTCAAGTGATTCTCCTGCCTCAGCCTCCCATGTAGCTGGGATTACAGGCACCCACCACCACACCCGGCTAATTTTTGTTTTGTATTTTTAGTAGTGACGAGGTTTCACCATGTAGGCCAGGCTGGTCTCAAACTCCTGACCTCAGGTGATCTCCCCGCCTTGGCCTCCCAAAGTGCTGGGATTACAGGCGTGAGCCATCGCGCCCAGCCACCCACCTCTTTTACTTTTAAGGACCCCTGTTACTACACTAAGCCCATCGAAATAATCCAGGGTAATCTCTCCCCATCTTGAAGTCCTTCATTGAATCACATCTGCAAATTCTATTTTGCAATATAAGGTAAAATATTCCCAGGTGCCGGTGATATCTCTGGGGAGCCATTATTTTGCCTGCCACAAGGGCAGATATGGGCTGAAAAGAAGCTTCAAGTATCAGCAAGAAGGCTATGAAAGTTACTATATGAGGCACAAGCAGTTCCAAAGCACAGCTCCAATCAAACACTTAGCGTACAAGTTTCACAACTATTGACCCTTTTCAACTTAACTCCCACTACATTTGCCCCATATTCTCTAAGGATCACTTTAATGCCATCTTTGCTGTGAGGCCTTCCCACTGTCTCAGAGAGAATCAGTGGTTCTATCGTCAGTAAACACGAAGGACTCTGCCCATGCCCTGTTCTAGCACTTCAACACTGCCTTACAGTACCAAAATTTGTCTGTCTCCCTTATGAGATAGTGAACCACTTGAGAATTAGGACAATCTCATTCAAAATCCTGGGAAGAGGCTAGTAAAGTGCTTAGCACTTCACATTCATTCACTCTGACATCTGTCTATACTTAACCAGCACTCACAATGACAGGCACAACCTTGTCAGGCACAGCATTTCACTTGGGGACATAGAGTTCATTAATAAAGACAACAGAGTCTCTTCAAGTTCTGAAAAGATTTACCAGTATTTGCTTCAGCAAAGGGCAAGGTATGATCAGCAAAAAGGACCCAGCAGCCACAAAGTTAAAACTCAGTAGCCAATAGACATGCCAAAGATATATTTAAAGATACAAAAGGCAAAGACACTGCATCTGTCAAAACTCAGCAAATGTACACTTAAGATTTGCACTTTTCATGTTTTGTACATTTCACATCTAAAGAAAAACCTAAACAAATATAGAATTCTAGTTAATACACAGGCATTCTGAAATTTTTAGGGAATATGTACCCATGTCAATTTACTTTGAAAAAAATAAAAAAATACAATGAACTGATGGATAAAAATAGGGACAGACAGGTATTTGTTAAAATTAGGTATAGTGAAATATTAATGGTAGAGTCTAGATGGGAAGGTTTATAAGTATTCACTGTAAACTTCGTATAATTTAGCCGTATGTTCAAAATTTTTCACAATAAAATATTTAACAGGAAATGTTAGGATCAGGCAGCAAGGAGACATTGTGTGGAAAGAGAAAAAAGTAATGTTCTTGGATGTTCATTATGAGACAAAGAGGCACATATACAGACAAAGGTGGCCTATATCATAGTCCCAGCCTTGCTTCATAGCCAGAAGAACTGAAAGTCCTGGCTGACATGAGACATGCCAGAAAGAGTACTGCTGATGAAAGTAAGCGTCTCTTGTAGGCACAACAGAGATATTAACAATAGGAAATTTCTGTTTCCTTAAAACAATGTTTGTTTTTTTTTTGAGATGGAGTTTTGCTCTTGTTGCTCGTTAACTTATGATGTGTATCTCAAATCTCTGCCCTTGTGACTGGCATATGCTAAGAGCTAAAATTAGCTGGGCGTTGTGGCAGGAGCCTGTAATCCCAGCTACCAGGGAGGCTGAGGCAGGAGAATTTCTTGAACCCTGGAGGCGGAGGTTGTAGTGAGCCAAGATCGCGCCATTGCACTCCAGCCAGGGCAACAAGAGCAAAACTCTATCTCAAAAAAAAAAAAAAAAAAAAAAAAAATTCTCCGATTTTCTTGACAATTGAATATAATCTATAAACAAATCTGTTTTTATTCTTACTCATCCTTTATTATTCTACATTGCCTAGTAAGGTTTTGAAGTTTTTCTCATATAGTTCACATATATTTCTAGCTAAAATTAATTATTTTATTCCTATTGTGTAGACTTTTTAAAAATAAAAGTATGTGCTAACTTGTTGAGGACGGCAAGTCAATCTATTAGCTTATTATTTCCTTTTCAGTCACTTTACTACAAATTATTGATAGTAATTGAATCTCTTCTCATTTTGGGGACTTAGTTAATTAATAAGGATAATTTTGTAATCTCTTTTCCAGAAGGTAAGCCTCATATCTACTTAAATATTGTCCTAAGTAGAATTTCCAGACGGTGCTTACATAAAATACTGATAAGCACATATTCTCATTTAATTTACGATGTGTATCTCAAATCTCTGCCCTTGTGACTGGCATATGCTAAGAACTAAAGAAATGCATGGTAAGAGAAGTAATGAAAAAACAAACGTAATTTTCAAAAAGAGGCAGGAGCGTGTGCAACTTACCATCCAGGAGGCTTTGGAAGATGGGGAACAATTTTAATAAAACAGAAGAGATTAGTTGTGTCACAAGAGAAAAGTTAACGTGGAGGTGATTTTCAAAGCGGTAGGGAGGAGGTGAGCTATCCAGTTCTCGCAGAGCTAACTGCAGTCATCTCTAACCTAATAATATTTGTTGGCTGGCATTCTGGGTGACATCCTGCCTTCCCTTTTACTTTTTTTTTAATTAAGTCTCTTTCTGCAATTAATGTATAGCTAGAATTGAAATTGTTCAACTTCTGCATACACTTTGGGTGGGATCTACGTACCAAATCTTGATGTTAACCTTATCTTTGACACTCATATTATGTGTTAGATGGCCTATATACAATTTTAATTAACAAATCTAGTGTCAAGGGAAAATAAAAATATAGTAAACTTATCTGTCTCTGAAAACAAATAAAGTAATTAAACAAACACACCTCTAGTTAATCTATTTGATTAAAAAACAAAACAAAATTGAAGATGAGGAAGCTAGGAGCTAGAGACGCAGGATTTGTTTTTTAAAAGACCACACACAAATTGGCGTCACTATTTCAAGAGATGCTAGAAAGGCCATTGGTAAAATTTTAAACATCTATCCCAGCTGGGGGAAAAATGGAAGTTAGACTAGAAGAAACCTTATTTTGTATTACTCAAAATATCTGGCTCAAACTTACTACCACCGCCGCCCACTCTGCGTCAATCTCCAGGCGCAGCCGTTATTCTCCACAGAACAAGAACGTCCGCCGTGAACGCCTGGGCCGCGCGAGGGAGAGTGACTCAGGCAAGGGGTGACTATCACGTTAAAATTTTTCATTGACAAAATTACCGTCTACCTAGAAATACGAAGCTAATACACTGCTACATTACCAAAGGGTTCCACACGCGTCTCATTACGATGCAAACACAAAATTCAGCACTTTCGTGTATACCTGCAATAAGCAACTAGAAGGTTCGATGGGAGAAAGCGATCTCGTCACAAAGGCAGCAGCAACGGCAAAACAGAGAACGCGACTCCATTCCCAGCTCAGCGCGAGCAGCGGCGTCAGAGCGGTGTCTGAGGCCGGCCCGGCACTACGGCGCCACCTCCCCGTGGCCTGACGTCACGCACGCGCACGCGCCCCGCCCCGCCCCATTGGTCCTGCGCCCGCCCCTGCCGCGCACGCACGCACACGCACCCCCCCCCACACACACCGTGACGCACGCGCCCCAGCCTGGCGTTCAGGCCGCACCCCGCCCCCAGCCCGTCAGCCGCGCGCCCCGGGATCCTAGAATCGGCGTTTCCCCGCCGGCGCCCCAGCCGCCACTCCGTGACGGACACTGGGGGCCTTCCGCCGAGAGCGCGCTCGTGACGCACGGACCACGCTCCTTCCGCGGGGCGGCGCACAAGCTCCTGGGAAACGTAGTTCGGCCTTCCGTCCCCCTTAGGCGGGACCGCGGGCGCCTGGAGGCGGGCGCCGAGGACGGGTGAGCGTGCAGGGAGGTGGCTTGTTCAACCGGGACGCGCCCCTCGTGGGCTCAGCCTCGCCCGCTGAGTTCTCCTGCATGCAGGCGTCGCCTCACGGAAGTTTGGGCCTCGGGGAGCCTGCCTGGGAGGCGGCGGTTGGAGAGGCCCTTGAGGGAGGAGGGGCCCCTTACCGGGTGCGAGTGGCGCGCGGGGACCAGGGGCGCGAGGGGCGGAGGGCTCCCCGGCTGGCTGTGTGTGCCACGCAGGGAGCGCCGGGGGGCCGGGGGCGCGCGTTTGCCTTCTCTAAGCAACACGGGAGGGCTGAGGGTGCACGCCTCCCTGTCCAGCAGCCTCTTGAATCTCCAAATCTAATAATGGGTTGAATCACAGCCATAGTTTTTTTCACCTATTGCATTATACTGTGGTTGAATGCGATGTGGTTTTATTTCCTTAATACTCTGGTGTATTCAATTGACTATCTCCCTTTGACTTCACTTATGCTCACAAGATTGCATTTTAATCTTTTTGTGTACCCTCCTTGCCCGTTATACTAACAAGATTTTATAAACTTCATAATAATTTGGACAGCACAGTCTCTTCTATTCTGTAAAACGGGTCACCACTCCCCCCCGCCCCCCGCCCCGCCTCCAAAAGTTTGGTACAATTTGCATGCAGAACCTTTGGTCTTATTTATTACGCGTTTAACTTCTGACTCAATTTTTGTTTGTTTTGAGACGGAGTTTCGCTCTTTGTTGCCCAGGCTGAAGTGCAATGGCGCCATCTCGGCTCACGCAAGCTCCGCCTCCCGGGTTCCAGTGAATCTCCTGCCTCAGCCTCCGGAGTCGCTGGGATTACAGGCATGAGCCACCACGCCGTGGCTAATTCTGTATTTTTAGTGGAGACGGGGGTTTCTCCGTGTTGGTCAGGCTGGTCTTGAACTCCCGATCTCAGGTGATCTGCCAGCCTCCCAAAGCGCTGGGATTACAAGAGTGAGCCACCGCGCCCGGTCCTGACTCAGTTTTTTAAAAGTCTCATTGATTAGGTATTTTAGTTTGTATTCTGTTTTAGATACCTTTTCCTAGATAATTGTTTTTAATGTAATTTTTCAAATTTATTGGCATAAAATTGCCCATGCGATTTTATCACTGTAATTTCTGTGATTTTTTAAATTACTACTTTTTAATATTTTAAAATAACTGCTGTAATTGCTATTTTTTTCTTTTTTGAACCTAATTATCTAGGTGTTCTTTTTTTCTTGATTACTCCTATAAGGTGTATGTGTACATTAGTCTTTTCAAAAATGTAGATTTGATTTTGGTTTTTTTGTTGTTTTGGTCTTTTTGGGGGGGGTCCTGTTACAGTAAGTTTTGCTCTTAATTTTAAAATTTACTTTGTTGCTATTTTCCTACTTTTTTTTTTTCTTTGAGACGGAGGTCCCACTCTGTCGCCCAGGCTGGAGTGCAGTGGCCAGATCCGGGTTTATGCCATTCTCCTGCCTCAGCCTCCCGAGTAGCTGGGACTGCAGGCGTCTGCCACCTCACCCGGCTAGTTTTTTTATATTTTTTTTTAGTAGAGACGGGGTTTCACTATGTTAGCCAGGATGGTCTCGATCTCCTGACCTCGTGATCCGCCCGTCTCAGCCTCTCAAAGTGCTGGGATTACGGGCTTGAGCCACCGCGCCTGGCACTTTTTTTTTTTTTTCGAGACAGAGTTTCACTCTGTCTCCAGGCTGGAGGTCAGTGGCATGATCTCGGCTCACTGTAGCCTCCGCCACCGGGATTCAAGCAATTCTGCTGCCTCACGCCCCATCAAGCCCGGCTGATCCGGCCAATTTTTGTTTTTGTTTGTTTGTTTTTGAGACAGAGTCTCTGTCGCCCAGGCTGGAATGCAATGGCAGGATCTCGGCTCACTGCAACTTCCGCATCCCAGGTTCAAGCCATTCTCCTGCCTCAGCCTCCGCAATAGCTGGGATCACAGGCGCACGCTGCCATGCCTGGTTAATTTTTTGTATTTTTCAGTAGAGACGGGGTTTCACCGTGTTGCCCAGGCTGGTCTCAAACTCTTGAGCTCAGGCAATCCGCCCGCTTTGGCCTCCCGAAGTGCTAGGATTACAGGCATGAGCCACCACACCTGGCCATCTGCTTCTTGATTTGACTGGGTAATTATTTCTATTTGTGCTCCAAGAAATGTGTGTGTACATTTTTAAGAGCTGAATATGTTGAAAGACTCATAATAAAAACAAGAAACACCTTAACCCCATCTCTTCCCAGTGGCAACCACTTGAAAATATTTAAGCAATTCTGGCTTCGAACTCCTCTCAGTATTTTTTTATTCACTGATTTCAGACATTATTTTTAAATAAGAACTTTGGCTGCCTTCTTTCCACATCCTTAAATCACAATGTAATTATTTTACAAATATTATAATGTAGTTCTCCCACAAATTTTGGATAAATATGTTCAGTGTTTTCATTTGATGACTAGTCTGTAGTACTGAACCATAATATGTTTCTTGTACAAGGTTTACCTTTCTTGTTTATAATGACTGCCTTTTTTATTCATTTGCTTAGGTTTTCTTAAATCTATGTAAAATGTCTTTTGGTTCCATTTTCCTCAAGGGCTAATCTGTCATACAGTCTTACCATTTTTCTCCTTTTCTGGACATCCCCCTACAATGTAGATTGATCAGTTACTCTGTAGGCATGCAGCACACTGGCATACCACTGGGCTTCCCTTTTACCCTCATCAATTTCATCATCTCACCTCTGTGTTAGATCTCCTGTTTCCTATAAAGCACTTCTATTCCTGTTTGCTGGATTGTAATCTTACTGCCTTGAAAAAGGGTCCATATGATCTACATATATTAAAGTTGTAGAAATGAATAGAAATTACTTTGTCCTCACATTTGTGTGGTGTTTTCACCTAGTATACAAATCTCAGTAGGAAGTTACTTTCCATTAGAATTTTGAAAGCCAGTGAAGCTGAATAGGAAATGGAGCAGTGTTACCATTACTGTTGAGAAGTCCTATTTCATACCTGCTAATGTTGCTTTATGTGTAATCTGTTTATCATCTCTTGGAGCTCTTTGGTATTCAAAGATTTCATGATGATGTGTGTTCTAATATTTAAAGAAATTACTTGCTTTGATGGATAAAGTCTTAGATACTGTGTTTTTTTAAGGAATAAGAAGTTTCTGGCTGGGCACTGTGGCTCATGCCTGTAATCCCAGCACTTTGGGAGGCCGAAGTGGGTGGATCATGAAGTCAGGAGTTCAAGACCAGGCTGGCCGAGATGGTGAAACCTCGTCTCTACTACTAAAAATACAAAAATTAGCCGGGCGTGGTGGCCGGCACCTGTAATCCCAGCTACTTGGGAGGTTGAGGCAGAGAATTGCTTAAACCTGGGAGGCGGAGGTTTCAGTGAGCTGAGATTGCGCCTCTGCACTCCAGCTTGAGTGACTCTGTCTCAAAAAAAAAAAAAAGTTTTCCTGTATTTGTTTCTTCCTTTTTTTCTTTCTGGAACTCTGAGTAATCTGGGGTTGGCCCCTAAAATTGCTCATATAGTTGTCTTTTTTTCACTTACTCTTGTTCTTTTAGATCAGCTTTATTCATTTATTTATTGAGACAGAGTCTCACTGTGTTGCGCAGGCTGGAGTGCAGTGGCACATCTTGGCTCACTGCAGCCTCTACCTCTTGGGTTCAAGCAATTCTCCTGCTTCAGCCTCCCGAGTAGCTGGGATTACAGGTGTGCACCAACACATCCAGCTTTTTTTGTTGTTGTATTTTTAGCTGGGACAGAGTTTCACTATGTTGGCCAGGCTGGTCTTGGACTTCTGACCTCAAGTGATTCGCCCACCTCAGCTCCCAAAGTGCTGGGATTACAGGAGTGAGCCACTGTGTTCAGCCAAGATCAGCTTTCTAGAAAAGTTCCTTAAGTTTATATTTTTTCTTTTTCTTTTCTTTTTTTTTGTTTGAGACAGAGTCTCGCTTTGTTGCCCAGGCTGGAGTGCAGTGGCGCAATCTCGGCTCACTGCAAGCTCCACCTCCTGGGTTCACGCCATTCTGCCTCACACTCCCGCTTAGCTGGGACTACAGGCGCTCGCCACCACGCCCGGCTAATTTTTTATATTTTTAGTAGAGACGGGCTTTCACAGTAGCCAATATGGTCTCGATCTCCTGACCTCGTGATCCGCCTGCCTCGGCCTCCCAAAGTACTGTGATTACAGGCATGAGCCACTACGCCCAGCCCTAAGTTTATCTTTTAACCCTTGTACCTTTTGGGGGAGTTTTTACATTATAATTTTTAATTTCCTGGGAAATTAAGAAAAAAATCCATAGAGTTCTATTCTTATTTCATAGAGGAAATATCTCTGATTATTTTTCAAATTACGAAATTTTCAAACACATATACAAGTATAATAGTATAGTGTACCAATCATCCTATTTTGTTGTTTCCTGATGAGAAGACATACATATTTTGCATTAGCCAGCTGGACTCAGTTTAGATTATTCAATTTTGTTGGCAACATCCAGAGCATGGTAACCAGGAGCCAGTCAAACGTATGCCTTCTTCTTTCCATCAGGCTTGATCAAGGTGTTGGCCTTGGCCACATCAGTGTCATAGAGCTTCTTCACAAGCCTGTGAGGAAGGCTTGTTGGCTTTAAGATCCACAATGAGCACAAGTGTGTTACCTTCTATCTTCTTCATGGCAGACACAGTAGGAATTTGATGATAGCACGGTGGTCAATCTTGTTTCTCCTGAGGGTGCTCTTCTGAAGATACGTGGGCTGCCTCCAGAGTCTCAGTTCTTGGGCTGCTAGAAGGTGAGTGACATGTGGATCTTCTTTTTTTTTGTTGCTGTGGATGCCTTTCACCACTGCCTTTTTGGCCTTCAAAGCCTTTGCTTTGGTTTTAGCCTTAGGAGAGGCAGGAGTTTCCTTCTTCACCATCAGCACCATCTTGTGAAAAAGGCCCCATCGTTCTATTTTGAAGCAAATCTTGGACATTAGATATTATTTGTAAATAGCTCAAAATGTATCTCTGAATCATAAGTACTCCTTCTTAAGTAGGATATTCTCACACCTGCAAAATTTGTAATTCCTTTATATCAAATTTATAGGCAAAAGCCGGGGGTAGGGTGGGGAGGGTATGCCTGTAGTCCCAGCCATTCAGGATGCTAAGAGGCTAAGGTGGAGGATCACTTAAGCCAGGATTTCAAGGTTAGCCTGGCAAATATAGTGAGACTCTGTCTCTAAAAAATAAGTAAATAATAAATATATAGGCAGTGTTCAGATTTTTCTGTTTTCTCATGAATTTTTAAAATTTATTTCTTTGACTCATGGTCCAGATAACGTTTATACAATTTGAAGTCTGTATGGTTTTTCCATAGAAAAATTATGTCTCCATGTTGTTTTAATTCCAGTTTCTCTTGCTGTCTGCTCTTTTGAATATGCTGTTGTTGCTTTGAAGTTTGTTGTTTTCTGTTTCTTACATTGTTTCCTCTGAATTCCTCCTTTGCTTTTGTTTTATTCCTCCACCCCACTGCTTTCTTCTGAGTTCAGCTTACATCCTTTTAGTAGTTCCTTCAGGAACTATCTTGAGTGGTAAACACACACACCCATATAGATGCCTTTTATATTGCTCTCAGTCTTTAGCATACAATTGAATTCTAGGTTGTTGTTGTTTTCCTTTAGTACTTTGAAGATACTATTGTATTGCCTTCTTGGCCTCTATCTTTGCAACTGAGAATTCTGTAGTCAGTATAATGGATATTCCCTTATATATAATTAGCCTTTTTTCTTCAGTAACTTTAAAGTTTTACACATTATTCTTGATATTGTAGTTTACCTTCAGTGTAGCTGGTAGCTGGTATATTTTTAAAATGTATTTTTTTTTTTTTTTTTTTTTTTTTTTGAGACGGCAGAGTCTCGCTCTGTCACTGAGGCTGGAGTGCAGTGGTGCGATCTGGGCTTACTGCAAGCTCCGCCTCCCAGGTTCACGCCATTCTCCTGCCTCAGCCTCCCGAGTAGCTGGGACTACAGGCGCCCGCCACCTTGCCTGGCTAATTTTTTTGTATTATTTTTAGTAGAGACGGGGTTTCACCATGTTAGCCAGGATGGTCTCGATCTCCTGACCTCGTGATCCACCCGTCTCGGCCTCCCAAAGTGCTGGGATTACAGGCTTGAGCCACCGCGCCCGGCCTTTAAAATGTATTCTACATGGCACATGGTATACAGGCTTTCAGATCAAGGACTTATGTATCCTTCTTTCAGCTTGGAGTAAAAACAATCATTATATCTCACATTGCTTCTTTTCTATTTCCTTTTTTTTCCCTCTTCTGGAATTCCTGTTCAACGCATATGCACATCTTTAATCCATCTGGAATTTGTGAATGTGAGGGGTGTTTTTTTTTCCAAACAGAAAATCATTTGTCTTGATATCATTTATTAAATAGTTCATCCTTCCCCCCACCGATTTAAAGTGACATCTTTGTTATGTACTAAATGTTTAGCTACACATGAATCTGTTTCTGAAGATACTGTTTTGTTTTCTATTATTGCCCTAATATCATTGTTTTACTTACTAGAGATTTATAATGTATTTTGAAATGTAATAGGGTAAGGCATTTTAAAGTATTTGCCTGTTTTATATATCTTTAATTTTCTATAAAACTTTAAAAACTACATTTCAGGAAATCCCTGTTAAATACATAGTTTAATCAAAATCCTACGGTGATTCACCTAGTGAATCTCAACATTTATTCAAATATTTTTTCCTGTTGTTTAGTAAAGTTGTTTAGTGTTTGTAATTAGTCCTATAACTAGAAAAGAAATAAAACTATGAGGAATGAAGAGTTAAACCTGCAATACAATTCTTAACATCTTTTACTACAAGGCAAACATATTTTCTTTCTTGCAGAGGAAGCCTAACTCTCTTTGTTATTATTGTTGTTTGTGTGTGTTTTTGTTTTCAAGCAGAGGATTTCACCCTGTTGCCCAGGCTGGAGTGTGGTAGCATGAACATGGTTTACTGCAGTCTCGACCTCCTGGACTCAAGCGATCCTCCCACCTCAGCCTCCTGAGTAGCTGCGGCTTCAGGCACATGCCACCATGGTTGGCTAATATTTAAATTTTTTGTAGAGACCTAGAGTCCCACCATGTTACCTAGTCTGTTCTCAAATCCCAGGACTCAAGCAGTCATCTGTGGTGGCCTCCCAAAGTGCTGGGATTACAGGCATTAGCCCCTGTACCCAACCCAGAAGCCTGACGATTTCCTTTTCCTTCTTGAAAGAAGGGTGTGGGTATGGAAAAAATACCCCCATGCACAAAACCTTAATTATCATAGGTTCATTTGGTTTACTCAAATTGTTGAGTTGTGCCATGGACTGAGGACTCTTCTAGGTCCTAGGAATACAGTAAACAAATCAGATAAAATCAATTTCTAAATGAGTTTCCCTAAAGTGACAGACCTATATACACTTCTGGTTTAGGGACAAAGAATCTACCTGTCAAAGATCTTTGTCTAAATAAAAATGTCAATTCTATAATTTTGTCCATTAAAACTGAGTTCTATTGATGTACAGTATTGACAGAGAAGACTTGCATTTGATGGTTAACTACCTAGTCTTCAAAAAGTGAGAACTTTAAAAATATTAGTGTAATAAATTGTTTCGTGATTTGTCGTGATTCTTAAAGTCCCCAAGCGTGTATCTTTTGTATTTACACTATATGTTATTTTGTTATTTATATTAAATTCATTATAAAAATTGTCCAGGAGAGTACCGTATCTAATATTAATAGTTAGTGCCTCACTCCAAACTTGGGAATGCAGTTCATGGTTCTTCCTTTGTCACTTGACCCCATTCAAGTGTTAGATAGAATAAACTATCATAGATGACAATATGGACTTTAGGGAGGGAGGTTAAACTGGAAGTAATCAAATGAACATCTGTTTCTTTTAAGTTCCAGGGTACATGCACAGGATGTGCAGGTTTGTTACATAGGTAACATATGCTGTACCTATCAACCCATCACCTAAGTATTAAGCCCGGCATGCATTAGCTCTTTTTCCTAATGCTCTCCTTGCTGTCCTCCCCCGACAGGTCCCAGTGTGTGTTCCCCACTCTGTGTCCATATGTTCTCATTGAAATGAACATGTGTTTCAAAGTCACATATACACCTTTAACTTCAAAAAATTCCTTGGTAGGGTAGCAGCCAAATTGTCAGTCCTGTAAGGTTATTCTTGTAAACAAGTTACAGAAGAAATTTATATATAACACGCGTGTTTCACAGGGAAATGATTTTTCTGTCCCAAAAAGTTAACTTAAAAAAGTAGCAAGTAGTACATTAAATTTAATTTGACAGCCATGTGTTTTTACTGGTTGGTTCTCTTCAGTTTTAATTTTTTAAAATAACTCATGCCCCATCCACCCAGAGCTCAAAGTGGTCTGAAGGAGAAGCCAGTACAAAGAATCAGGATGGTATTTCTTGAAGTGGGTAAGGATCATTATATTGCATGTCAGTACAAATCCCAGTAAAGATTTTGAGCTCATTAGACCTTGCTGGGATGCAATGGGGAGGGTCTACAATTTTGTATTCACCTTTCCCCAAATGGGTCCCTGTTTCCAGCTCTCTTACCTGAACCTGCTTCTTTGGCTACAGGGAGGACTTTGGGTGAAATGCATCCCTCCTGTGACTGGACTGGAGAAACAAGAACAGAAGCATCCTGATCTCTCCACTCTACTATGCAGGCTTATGTACTCATAAAAATGGCAGTTATGGACCTATCTTCCACATGGGCTTTCACTAAACAGGACTCTGCCCATTTCCATCTGAGAAATGCTGAAGAGGAAAGGATGATTGCTATATTTCTGACAACCTGGTTACAGGAACCAATGACTTTCAAAGATGTAGCTGTGGAGTTCACTCAGGACGAGTGGATGATGCTGGATTCTGCTCAAAGAAGTCTGTACAAAGATGTGATGTTGGAAAACTATAGAAATCTCACCTCCGTGGAATATCAATTGTGCAGACTTACTGTGATCTCCCCATTGGATCAAGAAGAGATAAGGAATATGGAAAAGAGAATTCCCCGAGGCATCTGTCCAGACCAGAAGATTCTACCTAAAACCAAAGAATCAACTATGCAGAAAATTTTATGGGAGGAGCCATCCAGTGCAGTGAAAATGATAAAATTCACAATGCATAATTGGTCCTCCACATTAAAAGAAGACTGGGAATTCCATAAGATCAGAAAACAGTGTAAGATTCCAGGGGAACATTGGAGGCAAGTGACATATGTCCCAAAGAAAACAGTATCTCAGGAGACGTATAAAACAGTATTCTGTGACGATCATGAATTAGAGGAAACCTCTAAACTTAGATCAAAACTTATTTTTTCACAGAGCATTTTCGCCAGTAAACATTGCCAAAAATGTTACTCAGAGATTGGATGGTTGAAACACAATTCAATCATAAACAATTATGTGAAAAATTCTGTAAGTGAGAAGCTCTATGAAAGTCATGAATGTGATACAACTCTATGGCATCTTCAGAGAAATCAAACAGTACAAAAAGAGTACACATATTCTAAACATGGGATGCACTTCACACATAATATGTTTCACATACCTAACAATTTGCGTATGGCACAGAATTCCTGTGAATGTAATAAAAATGAAACCCTGTGTCATCAATCATCCCTTAAGAAACAAGGACAAACTCATACTGAAAAGAAACATGAATGTAATCAATGTGGAAAAGCCTTCAAAAGTATTTCTAATCTTACTTTACACAAGAAAAGTCACATGGGTGAGAAACAATATGAATGTAAAGAATGTGGTAAAGTGTTCAATGATTCCTCAACCTTAAGGAGACATATAAGAACTCACACTGGAGAGAAACCCTATGAATGTAATCAGTGTGGAAAAGCTTTCAGTCAAAAACCATCCCTTAAGGCTCACATGAGAACTCACACTGGAGAGAAACCCTATGAATGTAATCAGTGTGGAAAAGCTTTCAGTCAAAAACCATCCCTTAAGGCTCACATGAGAACTCACACTGGAGAGAAACCCTATGAATGTAATCAGTGTGGAAAATCCTTTGGCACAAGCTCTTACCTTATAGTGCACAAGAGAATACACACTGGAGAAAAACTCTGAATGCAGTGAATGTGGAAAAGCCTTCAACACGAGCTCTCACCTTAAAGTTCATAAGAAAATTCACACCGGAGAGAATCTTTATGAATGCAGTGACTGTGGGAAAGTTTTCAGTGGGCTCTCATCCCTTAGAATGCATGTAAGAACTCACACTGGAGAGAAACCCTATGAATGTAAGGAATGTAGGAAAGCCTTCAGTGTTTCCTCTTCCCTTAGGAGGCATGTGAGAATTCACACTGGAGAGAAACCCTATGAATGCATTCAATGTGGAAAAGCCTTCAGTCAGAGCTCTTCACTTATACACAAGAGAATTCATACTGAGAGAGAAACTCTAAGTGTTAACGAATGTAGAATAGCTGTTTTCATTGTCTTAAGGTGTATTGCAAGCTCCTTGTCTCAGTCTTTGTTCTCTAAAATAACCATTTAAGGTTATAAATGGCTCTTTCATAATATAACATTTTGTTCTATAAATACTAATTACAACTGTTTTTGATCCATGGCTGTTTGGAATTAGGTATTTTTAATATGTGAGGTATGTATATTTTCAGTTATCTTTTTATTGTTGGTTTCTGGGTTAATTCCATTGTGTTCAAAGAATCCGGACTATATTTTACTGCTTTGTTGGTGTTTTTATGAAAGTTGTTTTCTGGCCCAGTGAGGCTGCTATTGCTAGCAGCCAACCAAACATTGAGCTCATCTTTCCTTACTAATGAATTCTATCTTGGCCAAGAACAATAAGGTATGTGGTTATAGAACTCTTTGACTTCTTGTAGCTAAGGGTAGCCATATCATTCATTCCTGCTGATTCAAAAATAGACATATCACTGAGAACAAAACTATCTATCTTGTCCTCTACTTTTTGCACTTCATCTTTGTCCCTATGACTTGGCCGTTCCTGAAGCTGCTGAAAGAGCTATCTTGTGACCATGAAAATGACAACTGTGGCCAAGGGATGAAGTAGAAGAAAGAGATCCCTGTTCCTCAAAGAAATCTTTAAATAGTTGTAGCAGCCCTGCACTGCTTGTATTTGGACATGTTTCTCTGTGAAAAAAATAAAGTTTTTTGTTTGTTCGTTTGTTTGTTTGAGATGGAGTCTCACTCTGTTGCCCAGGCTGGAGTGCAGTGGCACAATCTCAGCTCACTGCAGCCCCCACCTCCCAGATTCAAGTGATTCTCCTGCCTCAGCCTCCTGAGTAGCTGGGATTACAGGTGCCCACCACCACGCCTGGCTAATTTTAGCATTTTTAATAGAGACGGGGTTTAACCATGTTGGCCAGGATGGTCTCAAACTGCTGACCTCAGGTGTTCCACCCACCTCAGCCTCCCAAAGTGTTAGCATTACAGGCATGAGCCACCTTGCCAGGCTGAGAAAAATATGTTAATTGAATTTTTTTTTTTTTTTTTTCTTTTCAGTTTTTCAGACAGACTCTCTGTCTCTCAGGCTAGAGTGCAGTGGTGTGGTCATGGCTCATTGCAGCCTCGACCTCCTGGGCTCAGGTGATCCACCACAGTCTCCTCAGTAGTTGGGATCACAAATGCATGCCACTATGCCTGGCTAATTTTAAAAATATATATTTTGTAGAGACAGGCTCTTCCTACATTGCTCAGGCTGTTCTCAAACTCCTGGGCTGAAGCAGTCCTCCTGCCTTTGCCTCCCAAAGTGCTAGGATTACAGGCATGAGTCACCATGCCTGGCTTTTACTGATTTTTTTTTTAAAGCACTACATAAATACAGTCAACGCAGTCACAATATTGTAGAAAAACAGAGGTATATAGAGTTAAATGTTTTATGTTGGATGTACACATTTGAAGAGGAACATAGAAAAAAATATGGAAAAGGAATGTTGACAGAACTTTTATGCTTAAGCAGCAGATGAAGATAGAGCCGAGATCACTGAAAGCAAGTGTTTAGAGCAGCAAAAAGAGTATCCCAACATTTCAGCGTTGGAACTACAGAAAGTTTTCAGATCGAGGGGAAGTTACAAATTTTAAATGCTAAATCATGAGATTTTGTTGCTTGGTCTTGCAGATACCAGATTAGTTCTAACAAAATACAGAAGGAGCGGCATACGGTGGAAGAAAGAAGGCAGTGGCTGCTGTTGTAGCTATTCATGTTAGCCTCAGAGGATGGTGAGACATCCATATGAAGAGGTTGGTATGCAATTCTAGAACTGAGGAGGTGTCTAGATAGAGATACAAATTTTAGTGACATCAGTAAAGAGACTATAACAGGTTTTGTGAAGGTGAATAAGAATGAAAAGAGAATGTCTGCCACCTACCCTGAAGACGTACATTTAAAGGAACCATAGTAGAGAGATAAGAAAACAAGAAGAGTGGAGTTTCACTGAACCAAGACAAACGAGTTTCAAGAAGGAAAGTGAAGTTGGCCAGGCGTGGTGGTTCATGCATGTAATCTTGGCACTTTGAGAGGCTGAGGCGGGCAGATCACAAGATCAGGAGATCAAGACCATCCTGGCCAACATGGTGAAACCCTGTTTCTACTAAAATACAAAAATTGGCTGGGTGTGGTGGCATACACCTGTAGTCCCAGGTACCCAGGAGGCTGAGAGGCAGGAGAATCACTTGAACCCGGGAGGCTGAGGTTGCAGTGAGATGAGATCTCACCACTGCACTCCAGCATGGTGACAGAGCAGGACTTCGTCTCAAAAAAAAAAAAAAAAAGGTGAAGGTAACTGTTTTTAGTGTTAGGGATCAAATTAGATGAAGTCTAAAAAGGTAAACACATACAGCCATGTGAAGATCATTCGTGATTGTAGTTCAAAATAACATAGTGGTACATTGAAGATGGTTGCTAGATTGGGCTGACTTTAGGAATCAATGAAGGGCAAGAAGTAAAGACTGGATGTAGACAAGTTTGAATAATAGGAGAAAGGGTAGTAGCTGGAGAGAGATTTGGAGTAAAGATAATATGTTTAAAATATGAAAAACTAGAACATATTTGAATTCTAATGTGATGAATGTAGTATGGTGAGGTTTAATATGCAGCTTAGTAAGCTTCTGAGAATGGGGTGTCGCTGTTTAGAGCACAAACAAAAGGATTGGTGTTTGCCAGGAGGCAGAGGGATACTTCCACTGTTCTCTCAGGACTAGAAAAATGGGTGGGTTGGTTTAAATTACCTATTTGTTTCCTTACACCTAAGTTCACTGAGCAGTGGTCAGAATATGTGAACTATATAATGCTATTTTGTGTTTCCTAAGAACTACTGTGTGGCAGCCACTGCTAAGTACTAACTAAATATATATATTTTTTATTCTTTATGAATAGATCTTCAGTTTTGCTAACAGTAGTATTGTGTTTAGCTACAAAACTACTTATCCCAACTCCTTTGTAGCCAAGAGATGCCATTTCTACTGTTCCTGGCCAATAAAATATAGATAGATGATTATAGGTTTCATGGTAAGATTAGCTGCTAAGAGGAAGGTGGATGAAATACTGCAAGGAGGTTTTAGTGAAGAAGATCTCTATATATTTGAAAGTCCTTCCAAGTTATCAGTAGAGCCATCAGTGGAGAAGACAGCAAAGCAAGTAGCAAAGTCTACATGAATGAGGAGAGGTCATTTAAATAAAAGATTGGACCAGGCGCGGTGGCTCATGCCTGTAATCCTACCACTTTGGGAGGCCGAGGCGGGTGGATCATGAGGTCAGGAGATCGAGACCATCCTGGCTAACACGGTGAAACCCCATCTCTACTAAAAATACAAAAAATTAGCCAGGCGTGGTGGTGGGGACTGGTAATCCCAGCTACTCGGGAGGCTGAGGCAGGAGAATGGCGTGAACCCAGGAGGTGGAGCTTGCAGTGAGCCAAGATTGCGCCACTGCACTCCAGCCTGGGCAACAGAGCGAGACTCTCTCAAATAAATAAATAAAAATAAAAGGTAGCCAGGAAGAGAGGTAGAATGTGGTATAATTAGATGGTATGAGCCTGAAAGGAAGGAGTGGTTTTTACCAGGCTGCAATGGTTAGAAGCAGTGTTAGGGAGCAAGGAAGATACTGGTCCCACTTCCAGCCTGTGGATATGTGGAATACATGGGAATAAGCCCCCTTGTGATGTGATTGTTGTCAGGGGTTTTTTGCTCCCCAGGGAACAGCCAAGTTTTTATGAAAGGAAATGTTCAGGGAAATAGTTGAGGATATTAAGGGAGTTTATTAGGCGAACCTCAGAGGGCACCATGAAAGAGTCTCCAGAAGGGCAGGGGTTTAGGGTTTGTGGCTTTGGCCTGAGAAATAGAGAAGATTGTTATGACAGTATTGATAGGAAAAGAGATCAGACCAGGGCCATGACCAGTGAAAACAAAATTCAGAGGGAGTATAGGTTAGATCCCAGCAGTCTATAAGATGATGATGGGTACTTAGCTTGTGGTGAGCCAAGATCACGCCACTGCACTCCAGCCTGGGCGATAGAGCAAGACTCTGTCTCAAGAAAATGGTCCCAACTGCATGTGATTCTTGGGTAAGATCATCTTGAGGAGTACTCAGCAAGGGATTGTACTTTGGTTGGTTGGGACTGGAATTTCACTCTAATTTTGGCCCAGTGATCTTGGAACAGATTGAGCATCTAAATCTGAACATCTGAAATTCAGCATGCTCCAAAACTTGAAACTATTTGTGCGCCGATGTGACTTTCAAAAGAAATGCCCGTTGGAGCATTTAAAATTTTGTATTTTCAGATTTGTGATGCTCAACTGGTAGGTATAATGCAAATATTTCAAAATTCAAAACACTTCTGGTCCCAGCATTTTGGATAAGGAATACTCATCTGTACACCAGCAGGTAGACTCAGGCACGGTCTCGCCCGGCATCACACCTGGATTTTATTGCAATAGCCTCCTAACTGGTTTCTCTGACTTGAATCGTACTTTGCTTTAGTATGTTTTTTATGCAGGTGCCATGGTATCCTATTAAAAAAAAAAAAACTTTGTGTTTTTTAATTATAAAACTAATACATACATAGAAGAAAACAATGTAAATAACTTCTGCCCTACACAGAAGGGAAACCCCAGATTCTGCTGCCTTAAAAAATTAATATGGTAGGTGAATGTGCATTCCGTCAGACTATGTACATACAAACTTTTTCATTTTGTAAAAATTGAGTTATACCTTTTATCCCACATCTTTTTTTTTTTTTTTTTTTTGAGAAGGAGTTTCACTCTTGTTTCCCTGCTGGAGTGCAATGGCACGGTCTCGGCTCACGGCAACCTCTGCCTCCCGGGTTCAAGCGATTCTTCTGCCTCAGCTTCCCAAGTAGCTGGGATTACAGGTATGTGCCATCACTCCTGGCTAATTTTGTATTTGTAGTAGAGACGGGGTTTCTCGATGTTGGTCAGGCTGGTCTCAAACTCCCGACCTCAGGTGATCCACCCACCTCATGCTCGCAAGTTGCTGGGATTACAAACATGAGGCCATCATCCCCAGCCTATCTAACATCTTTTTAAACATCGTTCTGTGTCAGTGCATGTAGTTCTATTTCATTTGTAATAGCTGCTTAGCATTTGATTATATGCTTGTACCATAATATAATCCATTTGCCTCCAGAGTTTTTATAACAATACTGCAATCAATAATATTGTTTATATCAACTGTTCTCTACACTTCCCAGGGTGATCCATCTAACGTACTAACCTGATCATATAACATTTCACTTTTAATCATCTTCTGGCATTTTTCTCCAATTAAGATAAAAATCTTTTTACAAGACCTTGCTCAAACTCTTACTTGCCTTTTCAGGCCTCATCTCTTATTATTCCCTTTATCTTCACCATCTCCCTAACTTAACGTGTCCTGTTTATCCTTTAGGTATTGTATCTTTCATCTGCTTTAACAATACTTGTCACACTTTCACACTGTATTTCCTGTTTGTGTATTGTGCCCTCTACACTGTAAGTTTTGGTAAGGTGGGAACTTTGTCCAAATTTTTCATTGTTTTACTCTTACTACATGGCCCAGTGTAGGTGTTCAGTTAAACATTTACGGTTCTTCAACAAATTTTGTGCCTTTTCTTTTACTTAGCTTTCTAGTGGAAGTTTAACTTAAAAGCTATTTAAGTGATTGTGAGGTAAAAGTTGCAAGGAGCTGGGTGCAGTGGGTTGTGCCTGTAGTCCTATCTACTCTGGAGGCTGAGGTGGGAGGATTGTTTGAGCCCAGGAGTTTGAGACCAGCCTGAGTAACATGAGACTCCATTACAGTAAAGATGCATGGAATTAATTTTTCTTCTAGGTATAGGAAACTGTTCCACCATAACAGGTGTGCAGAAACTAAGACTTAGGACAACAGCAGTTTAATGTTACTTATATTATGTCCCTCTCCTAGTCCCTCTCCTCTCTTCCCTGATCCCACTCACCACCACCCCGTTCACTACACAAGCTTAGTTTATTTTTTGTAGAGCTAGTGTTCATATTTTGCTCCATTATATATTATAATATGAAAAGGGACGAGTTGACCAAGTATTGGTGGGTGTGTGGCACACTTGCTTTAGACTCTACCACTGGAAGCATAAATTAGTACAGACTTACTGGGTGGATATGCCGGCTCACATCTGCAATCCAAGCACTTTAGGAGGCTGAGATGAGTAGATTGCTTGAGCCCAGGAGTTTGAAACCAGCCTAGGCAACATGGCAAAACCCCATCTCTACCAAAAAAAAAAATCGCCCATGGTAGCATGAATCTGTCCCAGCCACTAGAGATGCTGGGGTAGGAGGATCACTTGAGCTGCAGTGGGGTTGAGGCTGCAGTGAGCCATGATTGCACCACTGCACTCCAGCCTGGGTGACAGAGTAAGACCCTGTCTAAAAACAAAAACCAAAAAAAAACTTGGGAAAGTTAAGCAATAAATGTCCAAAGCTGGAATATTTATAACCTTTAAATATTTAAAACCTAACAATTTTAAACTGAGATATTATAAAAGGATTTTTCATAGAAGCATGCGTAAGTAACAATATTCACCTCAGTTTCATGCCCTAGTGAAAAACTGGAAAATTCCTAAATTCCCAGTAACAGTCAATAAAATAGAATATAATTCAGTCATTAAAATGTAATTCTGTGTGGATTGACATGTGGAGATATATTTGATACATTATGAATTTTAAATAGTCACAAAATATTATGGTATGACTTTTTAATGCATGTTATAAATATGTGTGTGTGCATTAAAAATATGGAAAGACATAACACCAAAGTTTTATCAATGGTTATTTATATCATAATTTTTTTATTTTGTCTTTTTTTAAGATGCCTAGTTTAGTGAACAGAGCTGTGGTCTATTTTTTAAAAATAATTCTATCATTAACTTCTTAATACTTTTTATTTATTTATTTATTTATTTTTAAGACGGAGTCTCGCTCTGTCGCCCAGGCTGGAGTGCAGTGGCCAGATCTCAGCTCACTGCAAGCTCCGCCTCCCGGGTTTACGCCATTCTCCTGCCTCAGCCTCCGGAGTAGCTGGGACTACAGGCGCCCGCCACCTCGCCCGGCTAGTTTTTTGTATTTTTAGTAGAGACGGGGTTTCACCGTGTTAGCCAGGATGGTCTCGATCTCCTGACCTCGTGATCCGCCCGTCTCGGCCTCCCACAGTGCTGGGATTACAGGCTTGAGCCACCGCGCCCGGCCAAACTTAATACTTTTTAAAGCATGATTTGAATATCTTCAGAGTTGTAATTTGCTTAGGATATTTTTGGACAAATAAATTCTTTTCATTTTTTTAAATACCAGATTTTGAAAATTGAAAAATATATATACACACACACACACACACACACATATATATATATATATATATATATATATGTATTTTTTTCTTTTTTGAGATGGAGTCTCGCTCTGTCACCCAGGCTGGAGTGCAGTGGCGCTATCTCAGCTCACTGCAAGCTCCCCCGCCCAGGTTCCTGCCATTCTCCTACCTCAGCCTCCCAGGTAGCTGGGACTACAGGCACTCGCCACCACGCCCGCCTAATTTTTTGTATTTTTAGTAGAGATGGGGTTTCACTGTGTTAGCCAGGATGGTCTCGATCTCCTGACCTCGTGATCCGCCCGTCTCGGCCTCCCAAAGTGCTGGGATTACAGGCGTGAGCTACCGCGCCCGGCCAAAATTATTTGTTTTAAAAAGATCACACTTTTGTATAAAAAAAATCTTGAGAGACTAGGAAGCTTTTTATTTGCAATAGTTCATGTATGAAATTTGAATGCCGAAAACTAATTTCCTTAGCATTCACTTTTTAATTTTTTTAATTTTTCTTTATTTTTAAATTTTCTATAGTTATTGGGTTTCCTTTTTAATCTTTTCATAAGTTGCATTCACTTTTTAAAAGACAATGAGATTTGTTTTAGCATAAACAGGAAATTCATGGCTAATACATGTCACGACTTAAATTCACCTCTAACAACAAATGCATGTCAAACACATAAAATTATATTTTCCACCTATGAGCACAGTTTCATGGGAGTTTTGATTTTTTGAAAATATTTTTTGATGCAATATCCATTTTTTCTGTGTAATTTTGTGCTTTGTGATATTGTGGGTATTCATGATGCAGAATTTATTTTAAAAACTTATTTCTGTAATATTTATTTCTCCCTTTTTTTGAGACAGTGTCTCACTGTTGCCCAGACTGGAGTGTAGTGGCACAGTCTCAACTCATTGCCACCTCAACCTTCTGGGCTCATGTGATCCTCCTACCTCAGCCTCCTCAGTTGCTGGGACCACAGGCATGTGCTATCACACCTGGATAATTTTTTTATTTATATTTTTTGTAGAGATGGGGTCTCACTACATTGCCTAGGCTGGTATCAAACTCCTGGGCTCAAGCAATCTTTCTGCCTTTTTTTTTTCTTAAAAGAATTGTTAACATACCAGATAATTTTTTTACAGTTTTTGCCACTTTTTCTGTGTCCTGCCTTTTAAAGGCAGACTTTTTAAACTATTGCTAAGGACTTGAACTCTTTCTTCCAAATCACTGGTACCCAATATGCAGGTTTTGGTACCTCTTTTTGCTCTGAAATTTCTTGGATCTCTTCAGAGGGATTTAACAAATTTCCTGTCCTTTTTCTTTTTCTGGTTTTGTTTTGTTGAGATGGAATATTGCTTTGTCGCCCAGGCTGGAGTACAGTGGTGCAATCTCGGCTCACTGTAACCTCCACCTCCTGGGTTTAAGCAATTCTCCATGCCTCAGCCTCCACAAGTAGCTTGGATTACAGGCATGCACCACCACACCCAGCAAATTTTTTGTATTTTTAGTAGCGATAGGGTTTCACCATGTTGGCCAGGCTGATCTCAAACTCCTGACCTCAATTGATCTGCTTGCCTTAGCCTCCCAAAGTACTGGGATTACAGGCATGAATCACTTAGCCCCCTGTCCTTAGAAACATTGAGGTATCATAGAAAATTCTTTTGGGCACATCACAGCAACAAAAGTTAACCCAGCTTTACCTATTTGTGAGTATCTTAAGTCTCCCAAAGCATTTGATTGTTGCTTTCCAAAAAAATACAGAATTGTGGTCATTCTCCCACGACTGTTCTTTACTAATATTGATTGCATCTGCTGCTCTATCCCCTTTCTGCATTCATAGTAACTTCTTTTTCCAATGCTGAAGATTAATCTGGGAGAGTTCTTTTAAAAAAAACTTTTTTTTCTGAAGCATAATACATAATAGTACATAAAGGCATGCAGCTTTATGAATTTCTCCAAATAGAACACACTTAACCAGCTCCCAGATTATGAGAGCCAAATTAATACTTTTACTACTTTTACAATGTTCCCAGACTCATCTTTTAACCGTCTTCCTCCTTTCTTGTGCTATTGTTGTGCTATTTAGTTTGATGTGTATTTTATAATCCACCAGATACTCTTACGTAAAGTCAATATTTCTATCAGAGTTGACAAACTTTGAAGGTCCAGAGAGTAAATATTCTAGATTTTGCAGGCCATATATGGTCACTGTTGCATATTCTTATTTTTCTAAGCAGCTTTTTAAAGATGTTAAAATCATTCTTAGCTTAAAGGCCTTGATTTGGTCCATAGACCATAATTTCCCAACACCTGACTTGTATTTATAAACATATTTACCCCTTCAGTGTTACTTCTTTCTTTAAGCATTTCCAAGTTTCTAAGATTTCATACTGCCTGAAAAACTAGTATTTCTTTCAGCATAAGCATGCTGCCATGTTTCCTCCATTGTTTTTATTCCGAAACATTTTTACTTCTGAAGGACATTTTAGCTCAGTATGAAAACAGAAGTTAGCAGTTTTTCACAGTGTACATGTGCGCCCCCTGCCCCCCGCTGCAATAGTCTTTCTTAAAGGGACCTGCCTCTCCCTCAGTTGAGAATATGTAAGACTGTGAACTGGCTTCAACTGTATGTCAGATAGTACATTTGTGGCCTATCCATTTATTTCTAGGAACCCCATGATCATTTAGTCATTGCCACCCATATGGTTAAAATTCTCATTACCAGTGCATCCCCTGGACTCTGGTGCGATTTTACCCAACCCCTCCCATGCCAAGATCCCATGATCTCTACTGAAATTGGGATCTTACTTTCATTACAGAAGTTCTGCATCATCTACAGTCTAGAGAGGGTAGGTACCACACAGTTGTCCAAGGATAGCGGTACAATGTATTTCTTAATACCCTGACGGGAGCGTCTTTTGGCCTTTCTCTGGCTAAGGGAACAACATGAACATAGTAATTCATTCTAATATTTACATCTCCTTCTAAATCAGGGGTATCCAATCTTTGGCTTCCCTGGGCTACACCAGAAGAATTTTCTTGAGCCACAGTAACTGATAGCTGTCATTAGTGTTCATGTATTTTATATGTGGCCCAGGGATGCCAAAAGATTGGACACTGGATTCCATCCAGTATGACTTTTCAGATACCTAAGAAGATTTTGCTACACTCATTACAATGGTAGTTTTCCCACAGTGTAATTCTCTGAAGTAGGTTCAAAATGCTGCAGAAAGTCACTGTACATTCATTTATACAGTTGCTTTTTCTCCTACAAGAGTATTAAAATGTAAGCATTGCATTGTAAATGAAGGCATTCCAAAATCATTGTTTGTATCACTTTGCTTAATTGGAGATTGCTCCAAAATAAACGTTCTCAATGTTGGCTGCACTAAACAAAAACTAGAGCACAAAGATTTGATGTAGTCAGGGGTTGGCCAAGTTTTTCTGTAAAGGGCTAGACAGTAAATGTTTAGCCTTTATGGCAGTATATTAAACTCTTCAGTTGTAGAGGTAAGGAGCCATAGACTATGTAAATGAAATACCTGGCCCATGGGCTGTAGCTTGATGACCTCTAACATAGTTCATGAGGTGCATCCCCAGAGTAAACAGTAGGAAGGAGAGTAGATGTGGAGCAGATAATGGGAGAAATCCAGTATACCCTTAAATAAATAAATAAATGAGTTTTTCATATCCTAATATTGCTGACAGTGTAACTTGATTTTTATCCTGATACAAACCATTGCTGCCTGAGAAAACCAAATCAGGTATTACATACCCAGATATAATAAGGCATGCTGCTTGTATTTGACTGTACACTATTGTAAGATAAATCAGCCCCTCCTAAACAACTCTTACAGAAAGTTGAGAAGCTTCTAAATGTATGTACCAATATGGCATGCCAATGGCAGGTTTGAAGAAATATACTTCCAATAATGTATTTAGAACTCTAGTTCATATAAATAAGGTGTTTTAGGCCGGGCGCGGTGGCTCAAGCCTGTAATCCCAGCACTTTGGGAGGCTGAGACGGGCGGATCACGAGGTCAGGAGATCGAGACCATCCTGGCTAACCCGGTGAAACCCCGTCTCTACTAAAAAATACAAAAAACTAGCCGGGCGAGGTGGCGGGCGCCTGTAGTCCCAGCTACTCGGGAGGCTGAGGCAGGAGAATGGTGTAAACCCGGGAGGCGGAGCTTGCAGTGAGCTGAGATCCGGCCACTGCACTCCAGCCTGGGCGACAGAGTGAGACTCCGTCTCAAAAAAATAAATAAATAAATAAATAAATAAGGTGTTTTTGGGCTAAAACTTTTATAAATTTCAGATCTTACAAAACTACTTGTATTTAATAACACCTACAAATGTGCCCTCAATGCAGCCATTAATGCTAAATTCATTCCTATTCATATTCTCTCTCTTTCTACAAAATAAAATTGCTTACCTTCCTCATTAAAGCAAACTCACCCTGATGGTGTGAGCTTTGCCAGCTGGGCAGCTGATAATGCCAGAACAGTTTTAAATACATGCTTACAAAAGAATGGTTTTACTGTACATGGAACAAAACAGGAAGAGTACCTTGGTAATTTTCTGTGATGTATCTTATTTATACTTATTTCACACTGAATAACAACTGTCTATACTCAGATTCAAGGATAACTGTCAGTTAGCATTACCTTAAATCCAAACTCGGTCTGAAAGTTAAAACCGTAAAACACCTAAAAACACTTCTAGTTATGTTTGTATGTTTCAACAAAAAAAACACTACTCTTTTTTTTTTTATGTCAATATTGTAGTTACACTTTTGGAATCACATGCTGTGGGAAAAAAATCAGCAAGTAGAAGGTTTATAATAAACCAAAAGATTTATTTATAACATTTTCTGAATTCACTTAAAAAACAAAAAGCAATCCCCCTTCCCTCAAAATAGAACCCTTTCTCACAGATTCCATCCAGTATGATTTTTCAGATATCTAAGATAATTTTGCTACACTCCTTACAATGGTAGTTTTCCCACAGTGTAGTTCTCTGATATAGGTTTGAAATATTGCAGAAAGTTACTCTACATTCTTTTATACAGTTGCTTTTTCTCTTACGAGAGTATTAAAATGTAAGTATTGCATTGTAAATGAAGGCATTCCCGAATCACTGTATTTGTATCACTTAAACATGAATATCCTCATCTCCAAAGTACATCTTTGTAAAGCTCATCCCTTGCCCATGCATTGTGTCCTGGTTGACAGCTGCAGAATGAGGGTTAATAATCTCTGGCTTTCTCCAATCTATTGGATATGTATTCTTTCTTGGTAGGAATTTACACATGTAGAGTAAGGGAATCCTACCAAATGAAGTCTTCTCAATATTTCCAGATGGAAGAAGAATCTTCTCAACAATATCGATTTTACCTTGTTATTGGGGAAAAAAAAAAGAGTGGTTATTAATGGCTTTTCCACATATTTCTGGGTTTTTTTCCTCCAGGATGTTGAATAAATTGTGGGCCATATTACTTCACATTCATCACTCTCACATAAGGCTTCTTTCCAAGAGTTCTCCGAAGTAAAAGTAAGGCATTATAGTACTTTAAAAAAAATTTCATACATTCGTAGTTTTTCTTTGCAGTGTAATTCACTGGTGTTCAGTAAGGAATGAGTGGTAATTAAATGAATTTTCATATTCATAGGGGTTGTCAAGAGTGTGTGTTCTCTGATGTTTAGCGAGATTTGAGCTCCAGCTGAAGGATTTGTTGCATACCTTACATACATAGGGTTTCTCTCCAGTATGAGTTCTCTGATGTAGAATGAGGGAAAAGCTCCGGCTGAAGGCTTTATCACACTCAGCGCATGCATAGGGTTTCTCTCCAGTATGAATCTTCATATGTTGAATAAGGGATGCATGCCAAGTGAAAACTTTACCACATTCATCACATTCATAGAGCTTTTCTCCAGCATGAATTCTCTGATGTTTAGTAAGGAATGAGTGACAACGGAAAGCTTTCCTACATTCATTACATTCATATGGGGTTTTGGTTGTATGGATGCTTTGATGTCGAGTAAGGTGTGAGAAACGGCGAAATGCCTTCCCACATTCAATGCATTCATAAGGTTTCTCTCCAGTATGTGTAATCTGGTGGCGAATGAGTTCTGAGCCACTGCTAAATGCTTTCCCACATTTCCTACATATATATTGTTTCTTTCCTATATGAATTCTCTGATGTCGAGTGAGGTTGGAGGCACGGCTAAAGGCCTTTCCACACTCAGTACATTCATAAGGTTTCTCCCCAGTGTGCGTTCTCTGGTGTTCAATAAGAAATGAAAGGTAACTGAATGTTTTATTACAATCCTTACACTCATGGGGTTTCTTTCCAGTATGTATCATTTGATGTTTCACAAGGTTTGAAATCTGGCTAAAGGTTTTGCCACATTCCTTACATGCATATGGTTTCTCTCCAGTATGAGTCCTCTGGTGTAACACCAGGGAAAAGCGTCGACCAAAAGTTTTTCCACACTCGTGGCATCCATAGGGCCTCTCCACAGTACTGATATTCATACGTTGAGCCAGGGCTTCTTGGGAGACTGTTACTTTCCTAATACATCCCTTATTTTCTTGCAGCATCTCTGTATGATCCTTGCATTTCCAGCCTCCTTTAAAACTGGAATACACAGGGCCTTGACTTAGAATTCTTTCCATGATCAAATACTGGGATGAGTCATCATAAATGACATTTTTTGGTGAAAAGTCTTTGATCTCACCACTTGATTCTGAAACTGAAAGATACCAAAAAGAAGTGAATGTTTTTCCTGTATTGAATAAAATAAGGCCATTTCTCCCTTCTTTAGCAACAGAATGAAGTTTTTAAAAATCATATCAGTAACAGCTTTCACAGCTGTGACTGAAATCTTGAGTAGTATGCCCAGAACTTAAGAAAAGATCAAATAGAGATAGAGATATAGGTAAATAAGGAGAAAGAGTAAATATAAGTAATTGAAAGAGCAGGGAAAATAGAGCTATCAAAAAGATAAGTATTTGTGAAGAACAGGTTGCTAGTCGTCTTCACTACCATTTAAATGGTACTTACTGCCAGAATTATCTAAAAATGGCAATTTCATAATGCTGCTAACTACACACTGCAAGTGTTCATCAGATTGCACAAAGACGTTAGATTCTGTTCATTTAGTGCCTTTGGAACATCTTACAATAACTTACTCTAAATGAAAAAAAAAAAAGCAGTTTCTCTGAAAACTAGCCTATGATCCTCACTCTACCCTCTGAACTATTATGAAGCTCATATTTGATACAGTTATGTCTTTTCTGGGACCTATTTGAGGTGGAAGGTGGGAGGAGGGTAAGGATTAAAAACCTGACTATCGGGCATTATGCTGATTACCTGGGTGACAAAATTATCTGTACGCCAAACCCCCACGACACACCATTTACTCGTGTAACATGAGTAACCTTTAACCTAACATGAAAGTTGGAAAGAAAAATACGGTGTCTTAATATCAAATGTGTTTGGCAAACATAAGCCCTAATTTTCTCCATGCTAAATTTTAACAATGGACTTCATCAGTTTTAAATAGGAACAGAATTTTGAAATAATATGAAATGTCTCCTTAAAAATACATTCATACTCTTGGCCAGGCGCAGTGGTTCACACCTGTAATCTCAGTACTTTGGGAGGCCAAGGCAGGCGGATCACGAGGTCAGGAGATTGAGATCAGCCTGGCTAACACGGAGAAACCCTGTCTCTACTAAGAATACAAAACATTGTCGGGCACGGTGACTCACGCCTGTAATTCCAGTACTTTGGGAGGCCGAGACAGGCGGATCACGACGTCAGGAGATCAAGACCATCCTGGCTAACACAGTGAAACCCTGTCTCTATGAAAAATACAAAAAAATTAACTGGGAGTAGTGGCAGGCGCCTGTAGTCCCAACTACTCAGGAGGCTGAGGCAGGAGAATGGCGTGAACTCAGGAGGCGGAGCTTGCAGTGAGCCAAGATCGCGCCACTGCACTCCAGCCTGGGTGACTGAGTGAGACTCTGTCTCAAAAAAAAAGAAAAATACAAAAAATTAGCCGGGCATGGTGGCATGCACCTATAGTCCCAAGTACTCAGGAGGCTGAGGCAAGAGAATCGCTTGAGCCTTGGAGGTAGAGGTTGCGGTGAGCCAAGACTGTGCCACTGCACTCCAGCCTGAGTGACAGAGCGAGACTCCGTCTCAAAAAAAAAATTCATATCTTTAGGAAACCTACACTTAAGTGTATAGCGGTAAAAGGCTAATATATAATATATAAAACTTATTCTCAAATGTTTCAGAAAAATCATACGTCAAATGATAAGGCAAATGAGTATAAGCAAAGATGAATCTGGGCATTCTTTGTACTAACAACTTTTACATAAGTTTAAAATTCCCAGTAACATCTAAAAATGTATTTTTCATTTCAGTCAAATGTACATTGACACTTTGGGAAAAATGTTATCTGTTATCACTCTCACTGTAAGCTTTTAAGGAAAAGTAGAATGTACATTTCTTTCATGAAGTATTTAATTCATATCTCAACAATGGATCAAGATCTGTACCTATACAGTAGGTACACAAGATACATGAAAGATTAAGATAGGGGAGGCAGTGAGACAGCTATTAAAATAATTATGTCAATACAGATAAAACTTTAAATTCCTTTCTTGCCTCTTCTTTAAACCAACTCTGTATCTACTGAGTACCTAAATAAGAGCCCTGTAGATGTAAAGTGAGGAACTGAGGATAGAAATAGGGAAAGAGAACACAGAAGAAAATATTGATATAAGACACGAGAACAAGTTCATTATACTTAGGGTAAAAATTGTATCAAAGACCAGAGATCAGATGTAAGAACCCACTGCAGTAGATAAAGGCTTCATCTAGCAGTGCTTCAAGGAAATTTGTTGGGAACTGAAATATACTAAGTGAACCTGGACATTTAAAAAAAAAATAGAAAAAGCTGTTGGGGTCGGGTGTGGCTCCTGCCTGTAATCTGAACACTTTGGGAGGCTGAGGCTGGAGGATCACTTGTGTCCTGGAGTTTGAGACCAGCCTGAACAACACAGTGACAAAGTGAGACCTGTGTCTTTACCAAAAAAAAAAAAAAAAACTTAAGCATAGTAGTGTGCATCCGTACTTCTAGCTACTTGGCAGAGTAACGTGGAAGGACTGCTTGAACCCAGGAATTCAGGCAACAGAATGTCACCCTGTCTTTAAAAAAAAGGGGGGGGTTGTTGGACAGGTATGATGTTATCATTAGATATGAAGAATAAGCTCAAGTGTTCTCTTGCATGGTAGGGCGATTATAGTTAATAAGTATCTTTCAAAATAGAAGAGAAGTTTTTAATGCTCTTGTCACATAGAAATGATACACGTTTGAGATAATGGATTTGCTAACTAACTTTATATGATCATTATACAATGTATACATGTATTGAAACATCACATTGTACTTCATAAACATGTACAGTGATTGTCAATTAAAAAGAAAAAATGGGGTTAATTCCACAGATTTAGTGTATTTGCCATATGATTTCTCACGAGAGTAAAAAAACACAATCAAGAAAACAATGTTGAAGATATAAAAGTAGAATGCTAATTACATGTCCCTTCACCCACTTCCCTTCCTCAATCACCTCACCTCTTCCCATCTCCTACTATACCTCCATACTCTTTTTTTTTTTTTTTTTTGAGACGGAGTCTCGCTCTGTCGCCCAGGCCGGAGTGCAGTGGCCGGATCTCAGCTCACTGCAAGCTCCGCCTCCCGGGTTCACGCCATTCTCCTGCCTCAGCCTCCCGAGTAGCTGGGACCACAGGCGCCGCCACCGCGCCCGGCTAGTTTTTTTGTATTTTTTTTGGTAGAGACGGGGTTTCACTGCATTAGTCAGGATGGTCTCGATCTTCTGACCTCGTGATCCACCCATCTCGGCCTCCCACAGTGCTGGGATTACAGGCTTGAGCCACCGCGCCCGGCCTCCATACTCTTTTTAATAGATGCCAAATGGATTTGAGGAAATTCAGTGCTTATTAAAAGCCTATAGATACAAGGTTTCTTTTTATCATTTTTTTTTTAAGAAACAGAGTCTCAGCCGGGCGCAGTGGCTCACGCCTGTAATCCCAGCACTTTGGGAGGCCGAGGTGGGCAGATCACTGGCTAACATGGTGAAACATGTTTAGTAGAGACGGTGAAACCCCGTCTCTACTAAAAAATATAGAAAGTTAGCCGGTCGAGGTGGTGGGCACCTGTAGTCCCAGCTACTCGGGAGGCTGAGGCAGGAGAATGGCGTGAACCCGGGAGGCGGAGCTTGCAGTGAGCCAAGATCGTGCCACTGCACTCCAGCCTGGGGGACAGAGGGAGACTCTGTCTCAAAAAAAAAAAAAGAAACAGAGTCTCGCTCTGTCACCCATACTGGAGTCCAGTGACAATCTTGGCTCACTGCAGCCGCTGCCTCCCAGGTTCAAGGGATTCTGCCTCAGCCTCCCGAGTAGCTGGGACTACAGGCACACACTGCTACGCCTGGCTAATGGTTTGATTGATTCATTGATTTCTGTATCTTAGTAGAGACAGGGTTTCACCGTGTTGCCCAGGCTGGTCTCGAACTGCTAAGCTCAGGCAATCTGGCCGCCTCAGCCTCCCAAAGAGCTAGGATTACAGGCATGAGCCACCAAGGTTTCATTCTTGATGTAATAAAGGATTCATTTGATAAACCAGCAAGTAATATACTCAAAGGAAATTTTTTAGATGTATTCACTCTTTTCTTGGGAAAACGGCCCAATATCTTCTGTCACCAATGTTATTTAAGATCAATACAGGAAGAAGGAAATTACGGAGAATGGTGACAGGGAGACTTGCAGTTTCCAGTCTGACTTACAAGGATCGTAGAAGTCACTACTCTGTCCTAACAAGTGAAAAGTTGAACAAACTAAACTCTTGTAAGATCCCTCAGAGAAGTGCAGTAACAGGGCAAACAACTGCCCCCAAAATGAGACAGGAAGATACGGTGAGTGACAACTCACCAGAAGAGAAACCCACAAGCAGAAACCTCTGCAGGAACCAGTGCTGGGATAGGAGAACTTGCACTGTAATTGATGAATAGCTGGAAGCTCAGTGTGGACAAGTCTGTGGTTCAAAACTCTAGTCTTGGGTGTCCCTAGGGTTCTGTGAGTTTTACCTTCAGGAGCTCTATCCTGTTTTCAGAGTGAGTACTGGAGAAAACTTCCCCTGTGTTTTTGGAAGGGCTAAGATAAAAATAGCCATTTTTAAAAATAGACCAGGGTATTCCATTCTTAACAAGGCCTGCCCTCAGGAGAAAATATTTTACCAGAGCCTAACCTACCCTTGGGAAAGGAAATACCAAACTCTAGCCAGCTCTAGCCTTCCACTAAGGGAAAGGGAAATATCCTACGCCAGCCCCTTCTAGCCATCCTGTCCCAC